>NW_027396123.1:0-147654 GCF_047715535.1 Aspergillus foveolatus | reverse complement strand
TTTTTTTTTTTTTTTTTTTTTTTTTTTTTTTTTTTTTTTTTTTTTTTTTTTTTTTTTTTTTTTTTTTTTTTTTTTTTTTTTTTTTTTTTTTTTGCGCACGTCACTATAGCTTCTCAGGCAGACTGAGATCAGGCAGATCCGGCCGGCAATCACGCAGATCGACAGACCTAGACGTGGCCGGATCGTGCCTGACAGAGTAGTCTTCTTAGAGGGCAATGAATTCATCATATCGCGATCGTCGTACAGTGTCAGCCATTCCTTATTGATGCTGCCTGCGACGAGGTCCAGCATTGGCTACCGTTCAATGTAAAAGAGCATTCATGACGATGGTCTGTGTAATGATTCGCATTGTGTGACCGGCTGATGTCATGTCTCTTGACTCAATATCGTTCAATTAATAGAAACAGAGACGTTGAATGGGCTTGAAGGTGGAGCATTGCGTAGTGACAGACTGAGTTCACCCTGACGTCATCACCTGACTTTCCCCCGTCCTGCCCCAGATTCCAGCTCTATATAAGAGTCCCAGCCTGCACCGATTTTAAACAGTATCAATTCCAATCAAAATCACAAGTAACAAGAAAACAAATCATCACAATGTCTTATAACAACACTTCCAACACCGCTGGCCCCCATACCTCCGACATGGCCAACCGCGTCGACCCTCGTGTTGACAGCGACTTGAGTCGCACCCAGTATGGTGCCGGTACCGGCACCACGGGCGTGCGCGGTACGGGCAATGAGTTCGCCGGCACGCAGTCATACGGCGGTAACACCTCCGCAACCGGGCCACACAGCTCCAACCTGGCCAACAAGGCCGATCCGCGCGTCGACAGCAGCCAGTACGGCGGGACGTCTACTTACGGTAACACATCAACCACCGGTCCTCACAACTCCAACCTTATGAACAAGGTCGACCCCCGCGTTGATAGCAACCAGTACAGCAACGCCTCCCACGGCACCTACGGATCAAGCACACATGGCGCCTCTGCCACGGGCCCTCACAGTTCCGGCCTCGCCAATAAGGCTGACCCCCGCGTCGATAGCGACCAGTACGGCGGTGCAGGCAACACCTTCGGTGCCGGCACTGGCACCCACGGCCGTGATAGCACTTCCACAAAGACCTTTGAGGATGCTCACTTCGGTACCGGTCCTCATACCGGAGGCAACACATCCACCAATGCCGGCCCTCACAACTCCAACCTGATGAACAAGGTAGACCCTCGCGTTGATAGCGACACCGATAACCGCGCTCGCTACACTCCCGGTGCCACAGCGACCGGCACAACACACTCGGCGACCGCTGGCAATGCCGGTCCGCACGGTTCCAACCTCATGAACAAGGCCGACCCTCGTGTCGACAGCGACCGTGATAACCGCGCCAAGTACGCGCCCCAGACGACCAGCACCGGCAACGAATACACTGCGACTTCTGGAAACGCCGGTCCTCACACCTCGAATCTCGCCAACAAGGCCGACCCTCGTGTTGACAGTGACCGCGATACCCGCTCCAAGTACGCCCCGGGCACGACCACCGCTGCTCCTTCCAGCAACGCCGGGCCCCACGGCAGCAACCTGATGAACAAGGCCGATCCCCGCGTGGACAGTGACCGCGACCACCGCGCCCAGCACGGAACCACCACTGGTGCTACCGGAGCTACTGGAGCCGCCGGAGCCGCCGGAGCCGCCGGTACCACCGGAACCAGCGCCACTGGCACTTCCCACGGCACTCACACCGGCGAGAAAGTCCACTCTTCCAACCTCCTCAACAAGCTCGATCCCCGCGTTGACAGCACCACCGGCCAGATGAAGAACAGCCACAGCAACACCTCGTCCAGCACCCACACCGGAAACCCTGGCGCCTACTCCTCCGGCGGCGTCGGCCACAACCCGGCCACGGCCTCTAACAGCGCTCACCACACTGGCCAGACAACCGCTACCCGCACCGGCGAGAACGCCGGCAGCGGAGTGAAAGGGGCCGCTGCTGAAATTCATGCAAGTCCTACCTCCCGCGCCATCTAGACACCACCCTCTAACAGCATCATAGGGCATGGGTGAGTCTCTCCGTGGCGGCTTAGGTGCTGCCGTTGACAGAGCCTTTGGCGATGAAGAAGGCGTAGCCAAGAACCGTGCCGTTGCTCAGCAGGGCGATCATGAAATGAGCACTGGGCGATTCCATTAGGGATTTACTCGCTGCATATAACTACACCCTATGTTTCATGAGTGATGGATTATGATACCGATTGTTATCATGCGATGGCTTTTTCTCATTACCCCCTGTACAATAGTTTAATTTGATCTTACTTTCATACTTTTTAACACTAACAGTCTTTGCTGCTGGACAGAACCTTGTATGGTTTTGTAAAAAGAGCAATCCTGCTCGCTTAATCTAGAAGCTATACCAGGTTTGGAGTAAAAATCATCCTATAGTTGCATAAGAATCGGCACAAAATCTTGATAGTCTGTCGGTTTCCAAGTTTGGGTAAGGATAAAGCTATGTAGAACGTGTTGAAAAGCTAATTTGTGTGCTACTATGTATGATACGGGGAATAAAGGTGATGATGTAGTAAATATATTCTTACGTCATGAGGTTATCACGTCTGTGGTGGCCACATATCGCTGCCACAGCAAATGAAGAGTTCTAGCAGAAACACGGTCATGTCATATTCTTCACACTAGTTATGTCTGGTATAATATAGTAGAATTTTAGTAGCTAGTAGCTCGCGGCTTTGGTAAAATTGCAGTTGGAATCCAGGCGCCGACTAGAAATGACCTCGCTAAAACCCCATGCAGGGATCTGGCGAACACAACACGAAATTTCCTCAGCTAATTGCAGGGACTGTTCGATTCAACGATAATCGCGCTCTGCTGCGTTTCAGAGGACAGTCGTCCAGCTCCAGCAGAGTTAAGGTTTTTTTTTTTTTTGATACAAATCGCCTTTCGTCTCATTTAACTTCGCCACACCCAGAGATCTCGACTACAGTCCACAGAGTGTTCCTATGATCGGGAAAAGTTAAGATATTAAGACAAGATTTGCGCCAAAAGCTACGTCTCGGAAAAATTCACGTTCTCCGAGCTAAGCTGCGAGTCATGCTGTATTACCGACAGGTATTTTGGATTGGCAAGGTGCCAGATGGCTGCAAGAGCTAGTATGGCTGCTGGGCACGAATTGACCCGCGTTGAAGGCGTCAAGATTGCCAGGTTTCCCGCGCCACGAAACCCCGGATTGGAGTGGAGTTGGAATATGACATCCATGGCGCTGAAGCCTTGCCAGATGCTACTCAACGGCCTAAATGCAACAAAACTTACGAGGCGTTCTTATAGTCCTCGGAAACAAAGCCGCTGACGTCGTCCGCAGGCCCTAGTCTATTACAGGGAATGATCTACCGTACCCCGAGCGTTGGCTGCGGTTGTGGCTTGCTATGGATATGGAACTATTTTCTGGGGCCTGGAATGGAGAGTGCTTCCAGCTATATGTGCACAAGATTGCGGGCCCGGGGGATGGCGGCATCTTAATTTATGGATGCGAAAAGACTGTCCTGGGGTTCAGAGCAGGACGAACAGGCTTCGACAGCGCATTATTTTTCAGTAGCCCAGTCGTCGAGCCTGAGGGGATGTTGGATTCTGGATCGACCTAGCTGTCTTCCAATCAGATTGTGTCGAACCTCGAGTTGGATGGTGGAAACGTTCGATGACCGGATAAGCGAGACAAGCATATCCAAGACTCTTGACTGACTTGACAGTCCTTGGGCCTTCCCCAGATCCGAATCCCGTTCAGATGACACGACCATGTGCAAGTGCTGGCTGTGATAGGTCAACCACTCCATCAATCCCCCAGATTCTCACCCCTCCAGCTGGCTCGGCCGTTGCCCTCTTCCCTTATAGGCAGTGATGTGACATCCCGCGTAGAGCCACTTGCTCTCACTCGTGAGGAGCGTAGCAGCGTCATGGAATGGTGGTATCAGCCGCAGTGTCATTGTCGGATCGCAGACAGGCGGGGATCGATAAATTCTAGCCTGTCCCATGGTCGTACCTGACTTTTCATCTCCAACCTCAGCGCTTTTCGTCTCTGTATCAAGATGTATGGAGCTCACTCTTCCGGTAGCAGCCACGATGCTGGTCAGTCCAGCTTCGAGCATAAAGAAAAGCCCAAAACCCGTCACATCTACGATGTCGAAGGCCAGGACCGCAGCAAGCTGAATGCAATCTTTGAGAATCCACTCGCTGGTGTTCCTCGCGACGAGCTTTTTGAAGATGTCGATCGATTCTGCCGGAACCACGGCCTGATGGAATACAAGGAGCTTTTCCGTAAAGGTGCACTTATCTCACAAAATCCGGCAGTGGCTGAAACGTTGCCCGAGTTGACTGAGGAGGAACGCGAGGCTTTACAGCGCGAGACAACTCACAAATGGTCACAGCCTTGGATGCTGTACTTCATGACGAGTACGTCAGGCTGGAACTATCTATGTAGAGAGACTAAAGATTTGGGACAGCGATGTGCTCCATGGCCGCAGCCGTGCAGGGTATGGATGAGACCGCCAACAACGGTGCAGTCGTTATCTATCCTAGGGTTCGTCCTTTTAACATTATTTTCTTTACAAAGACTAACAATACCAGCTTCTCGGTATCGAGTCTCCCCGATTCTCTGATATGATGCAAGACTATATCACCGGTCTCGTCGTCGGCGCCCCGTACCTAGCCTGCGCAATCATCGGCTGCTGGCTGACGGAACCGATGAATCGATACTTTGCGCGACGAGGAACGATCTTCATCTCCTGTGTTATTGCCGCTGTAGCCTCCGTCTGGGAAGGTGTAGCCAACTCCTGGGTCAACCTCTTCCTTGCCCGCTTTGTTCTCGGCCTCGGCATTGGTTCTAAGTCCTCAACAGTGCCGGTCTATGCGGCCGAGTGTTCACCAGCGCCTATTCGCGGCGCACTGGTAATGCAGTGGCAGATGTAAGTAGTATGAATAGGGATAGGATACCTGACCATTCTAACCTAATCTAGGTGGACGGCATTCGGTATCATGTTGGGCAACATCATGGGCGTCGCATTCATGGGCGTGGAGGAAGACCTAAGCTGGCGTCTTATGCTCGGCAGCACCGTGGTTCTTCCGACCATCGTTTGCTTCCAGGTCTACTTCTGCCCGGAATCACCCCGCTGGCTGATTGAGCACAATAAGATACCCAAGGCCTTCAAGTCCTTCCGCGTTCTGCGCAACACCGACCTCCAAGCCGCCCGCGATCTGTACTACGCGTATGTTGGCGTCCAACTCGAGCGCGAGATCAACAAAGGGAAGAACTTCTTTACCATGTTCCTAGAGCTATTCACTGTCCCGCGTAATCGGCGCGCCACGCTAGCCAGCTGGATCGTCATGTTTTTGCAGCAGTTCTGCGGCGTGAACGTGATTGCTTACTACTCTACCAGCATATTTTTGAATTCGGGATACACCGTACAAGAAGCCCTGCTTGCGTCTATGGGGACGGGCATTTTGAACTGGGTCTTTGCCATCCCAGCCTTCCTCACCATAGACACATGGGGCCGACGGAACCTCTTGCTTTTCACGTTCCCGTTCCTCTCCATATGGCTCCTGTGGGCGGGTTTCTCGTTCTGGATCGAGGCGAACATCCCCACTAGTCGCAAGCGAGTGGCCATGGTCACGACGGGAATGTATCTCTTCGAGGTCTTCTACTCGCCTGGCGAGGGGCCCGTGCCATTTACCTACTCCGCCGAGGCGTTCCCGCTGCATGTCCGAGAGGTCGGCATGTCTTGGGCGACAGCCACAACGTGGTGCTTCAATTTTATTCTGTCATTTACTTGGCCGATGCTGGAGCGGGCGTTCAAACCGCAGGGTGCATTTGGCTGGTACGCCGCTTGGTGTTTGATTGGATGGTGGCTGGTTTTGCTGTTTGTGCCAGAGACAAAAGGTACCTCCATTCCACCATTACTGACCTTATCCTCCCAAATGAGAGTACATTCTGACACACTTAGAACTCACCCTCGAGGAACTCGACCGTGTCTTCTCGGTGAACACGCGCCGCCACGCAACGTACCAGCTCCGAAACGCCGTCTGGCATTTCCGCACCTGGGTGCTTCGGCACAAACTCGAGCCGATGCCTAAGCTGTATGAGGAGGCGGATTCGCCGACCACACCGTCACCACCGGATGTGGAGGTGGAGCCTAAAGTGCGCACAGAGAATGTGGAGAATGTCGGTGCATAGCCGGTCCAGACGAGCACGAAACAGAAGAGGACAGAATCACTAACAGGGCGGGGTCGGCCTGGGAAGGAGTACTACCCTGCCGTGACTCTGGACTCGTTTCAATTCCTGAATGCCAGAAAGGGTGCTGTTGAGGTGCAGTTGTAATGCAAAGGAGGTAGAGAGAGGCTATGGGAGTATACCATTATTGATGCTGGCAGTTTGATGCTGCTCCAGTAGAGTCTGAGTCTATACTACGGCTTTAGGCTTGTCTTGGCTCTCTGCTATACGTTATGGAAGCAGAGTATACTTTCTTGATCGAGAATATAATGGTTTTCATTTACCTGGATACATAAAGGAAACATAAAGTACACATAGTGGATACATAAGGCTAGATGAGCAATACCGAATGACATAATCTCCAGGGACGGAGACAGCCCGAGCAGGCCTCCACCTTTGCTCCATAGCGGTCTCTCCGACTTCGCTCAACAAGGCCCAATGTGGGGAATCATGGATGGTTCTGGCAAGCCAAGTAGGCACTGGATAGTGCAGCATCCGACTTACTCTGAGTAGATCTTCCTCTCAGTCTCCCGAGATATGCACGTCAGTCCCCAAATATGCACATCAATTGTGAATTGATTACTAGGATCACCCAGACTTTTTCGTGAAAAGAACGGCTGGTTACTGGTATTAGGGGTATTGCCATCCTTCCAGCCACTTTTCCTGTCTAAAGATTAGCTCATCTTCGGTAAGGATAGGTAACACACTTGGAAGCCTGAACGGGTCATACCGAGACGGAAGGAATCCTCTACAGCGGATTGTGTTGCCAGTCATGTCATGGATCAGCTCATGGAACCAAGATCCAGACTCCAGTAAAGCTTACCAATCATTTCTGGAGGATGCTGTTGTCGGCTGTCTCCTGGAAGGATCAATCCTTTAGGGGCTTGTCTTTGGGAAGCTTTTGTTGACACTCGGAGATAACGCCTACCACCTCGGGACGGCATTCTCACCTCACCTCACCCCGCTTCACCTCTTCTCTTCTTTCTTTCCATCCACCCATCTTTCTATCTTCTTTATTTTAAGTCATCCAGCCGAGGTATTACCCTCGGCCCAACGGCTAGATTCAAACCCTCCCCATGGTGTAATTGCCTCGATCTTTCAACCAGGCGTCCTGGACCCAGTGCCAGCGTCAATGTCCACATCCCGCCGGCTAAAGAGAAATTTAGCAAGACGGCAAAACATCGGCAAATCGACCCAGGACGAGTCATGATACAGGCCTGACGGCCATGCCAATATAAACAAGCCGGAAAGCCCCACGATGGCACGAGCGTTTCCCCAACCTCCGCGCGCGAATCCATGCCGAAAGCGGAACCGAGTGAAGAAAATCATGCAGCGGCAGACAGGGTTCTCCACATTCAAGTCGGAGGTTACCCCAGATCTGGACTGGGGGCGGCAATTCGCCCAGTTCGTTCCCGTACGACTCAGGCTCATGGGGGGAATATCCTTAGAAAGGGTTTATGCTGAGAACTGGGAAGGACATGGGTCCTGGGAAGGACATGGGTCGGGCATAGAATGAGGTGGGACGGCACGTCAATGCCCTCAATTTCTCGCACCGAGTCGTGGGCTTGGTCCAAAATCCGACTATATCCCGTCTCCATCGTCATTTGGGGAAGCAGCCGATGTATAAATATGACGATCTTCGCCTCGGGGAGGAGACGCCGGTTCAGCGAGCCGTTTTTCCACGAAGTCTGCTGAGATGCTGGTCCCCTCACTATTCGGACTCTCAGTCCTCGCCGCCACCACATCTGCCCTCCCAGGGAGTGTGAGCCCTAGATCTTCGTCGTCCCCGACAGTTACTGTTAAGAACGGGACGTACATCGGAAAGCACAATGCCCATTACGACCAAGACCTTTTCTTGGGCATTCCCTACGCCCAACAGCCAGTCGGCAATCTGCGCTTTGCCATTCCACACTCTCTGAATGAGACTTGGTCTGAGCCGAGAGATGCAAAGGAATATTCGGATATCTGCGTTGGATACGGGGTGAGAATAGCTTCCTCTACTAGAATCGGCCAGGACCGAATCGGTGGATATGCTAACAGTATTAGACCGACTCAATCTGGTACCCGCAATCCGAAGCATGTCTGACCCTGAACGTCATTCGAGACTCATCAGTCGATGAAACTTCTTCTCTCCCAGTGGGCGTCTGGATCCACGGCGGTGGCTTCTATCAGGGCTCGGGAGCAGACCAGCGGTATAACATGTCTGCTATCGTTGCGAATGCACAGAGAATCGGTGCGAACCAGCCTGAACATAAACTTGGTATGGCTAGATCAAGCTGACAAAATTATTAGGCAAACCTTTCATCGCAGTGACAATAAACTACCGCCTCTCAACCTGGGGATTCCTCAACTCAGCCGAGATTAGGGAAGCCGGCGCCACGAATCTGGGTCTGCGCGACCAGCGTCTCGCCCTGCACTGGATCCAAGAGAACATAGCCTCCTTCGGCGGTGACCCCAAGAAGGTGACAATCTGGGGCGAGTCCGCTGGAGGAATGTCAGTGGGTAACCAGCTTATCGCCTACGGCGGCCGCGACGACGGCCTCTTCCGAGCTGGGATTATGGAGTCCGGCGGGTCGATCGCCGCTAGCCCCGGGAATACAACGGCCTACCAGTCGCAATATGATGACATTGTTTCCAAGGCTGGATGTGCGACTGCCAGGGATACACTGCAGTGTCTCCGTGAAGTCCCATTCGAGTCCTTGAACGCTATCTTCAACACCACGACGGGAGATCCAGCGTATTCCTTCTGGCCTACAGTTGACGGGGACTTTCTCCGCGAGTGGGGGAGTGTCCAGCTCGATAAGGGCGAGTTCGTCAAGGTTCCCATCATTTCGGGAACCAATACCGACGAGGGCGCGTCGTTTGGTCCCACGGGAATCAATACTACGCAGCAGTTCTATAACTACCTTACAGGTATGCGATACTCCTTTCTCACATATAATTCTTGATTCAATGAGACCCCCTCTGCTAACAAGCTGACAGGCGGCGCATCTGGCTTTCGATACCCCCCGGCAATCGCGAAAGAAATCCTAGACCTCTACCCCGACGACCCTTCGCAAGGTATCCCCGAGTTTCTCGGCAATCAGCGCGTTCCCTCAAAGGGCTGGCAGTGGCGCCGCACGTCCGCCTACGCAGGCGACTACAGCATGCACGCAAACCGCCGTCGGCAGACCGAAGTCTGGGCTGAGCATGGTATCCCTGCATATGCGTACCGCTTTAACATGCGCAGCGGTAATGCGGACTGGATTGGTGGCGCGCAGCACTTCGAGGAAGTGGCTTTTGTGTTTAGGAATTTTGAGGGACTGGGCTATCACTACGGTCTGCCCTTCGAGGGGATGCCCGAGAGGTATAAGGAGCTTAGTACGCTGATGGCGAGCATGTGGGCCAGTTTTATTGTGGATCTGGATCCAAACTCAGGCGTTGAAAGCGAGGTGTACTGGGAGATGTATGGAGCGAACGAGCCGGTGGATATTGTCTTTGACGCGAATGTCACGGGACTTGGGTATATAGAGGATGATACATGGAGGAAGGAGGGGATTGACTTCTTGAACTCGATCTCGAGAGTCCTGTGGCGGTAGCGAGATGATTGCCTGAATGAGATGAATGTATTGAGCATATTTTTCGTTGAGGTACATTCATGATAATGCATCAAGGCATGTTCATCGAGTAAAGTCAAGGCCAGCTCAGTAATTAGCCTGATCATTCCAGTAGAGTGTTCCACTGTGGACCATCGGCCCAGTAGCAGCCATCTCCCATCCGAACTTGAGCTTCACCCACTGCATAAGGTGTGCTGCGACCTTGATATGTCCGACGTCAGTTGGATGCCACTGCGGCGCGATGTCGTTGTGCTGCAGGATACCCGTGGTGTCGAAGTGGTGAACGAAGTTGCCTCGCTTCTGAAACACTTCAAATACCCTCTTGATTTCGTCGACAAAAAGCGGGCCCTGGACGTACGTATCTCCCGATGCACCAAAACCACCCCATAGAGACTGTCCTGTTAGTCGGAAATGTGACTGTGTGCGGTGAACATACCATGAGGACGATCTGCGCATGCGGCCAGATCCGGTGAATATCAGCTACCAGCTTCACGTAATCATTAAAGTAGTCCTCGCTAGGCACGTTGTTCGCTGGGTTATTGTCGTTTGTGCCGATGTTGATGACCACCAGGTCGGCCGGCTGCTGCGCTTTGAAGTCCCATTTAGGGGGCTCGTCGCCGTAGATTTTCATCGCCCGGGCAGAGGTGTCGGTAGTTCGGTACCATTGATATACCTACTCACTAAGCAACGGCGGATAAGGTAGAGGAGCGGCATACCTGGCCCCTGGGGTTGCCCCAGCATTCTTGATCATGTAGGCAGATACCTGGGTAGGCCTGCTACAGTTAGTTGCGACATATGAAGTCCTGTCACTCCGTACCGTAAGGTGATATTCCACATTCCCCAGTCCGGCGGCAAATAGGTATGCCCAGGACGAAAGGCCTTCGTACGTTGCGAAGTCTCCGGAGCTCAGGCTACGCTCGTTAGACAACGCCCTTGACTGTGGACAGCACGTACGAGTCACCAATTACTTCGACCATTTTCGGAAACGGCTTGATTTTGTAAATCGACGCCGCAGAGTCGACGGATACACTCGATAATTGGACTGTTTACTGGGTTAGCTGGGAAATAAAGGGCTGGCGAGTGAACATATCCGTAGGCCCAATTTGTCACTGTTGGAATTAGCACCGTATCACAAGAGCGTTTATGGGTCGGTACCTCTGAGTTCGAACGTTCGCCGGGCATTGGACTCTGTCAGATTGACCCCGGTCGTCCACGGCCCAACAAACTGGTAGGTGTTCTCTGAGGTGACATTCGAGAACTGCCAGTCTTGCCCTCCGATACTAAAGAACATCAGCGGGAGGTTGAAGAGGGCAAGTCTCCTCGAGTCTGCTCACCGATAGGCAACTAGAACGCCTTCGTCGGTATATTTACCAAAGCTTAGTGCTAACTACGTACTGTCAGCTCGTTCATGACTGAAAGCCAAGTCCGTACCCTCTCTCCGGTAAAGGCGAACTTGAACCCCGGAGCTCTGCAGTTCTCAGCTTTGGTGAATGCTTTTGGTTGCGGAAACCAACTTACGACCACCCTATACTACTTGTTAGACATCAGCCAGTATAAGGTAGGGGCCACCTACAGGAGATATGTTGCTCATCCCATCGCCCCTTATAAGAGATCTCCTCAGCGTCTGCATCGTACGTCTTCCACCCCTCTTCGACTCCGTTTTCTAGAAGCTGGGCCTGTCCGGGATACGGATCTAGTCGGGGCTGTCCATTCTCCAGGATCGTCGCTGCGACCAGGGATATTGCTAGAAATAGGGGGAGATAAATACGAAGCATCATGAAAAATTTATTTGTGGCTGAATGGCATATTCGGTGCTGGATTCGAGGGTTATAACGGCGCCCGTCAACGGGGTTAGCATCCTCTAATCCCCGATTTCTTTTAGGAAAGTATGGCAAGCATTATGAAGAATGACAGGCACAGTTTCTGTGGGCAAATAAGCTGGCCTTGCGTACAAATACCATTCTAGCAGGGGAGAAGTTTGTGCGGAGCTTCCTCCGTGCTGTTTGCGGGATGTGCCAATCTCTATTCGCTCGACCACTTGGCACCAGAGAAAAACTAAAGAATATTGGGCTGGGCCTGTCGAATAAAAAGACTTGGGATTAGGACTGCAGAATGAACTGTAATGATTAAACCACCGATTACCAATATTTTCCCCGCCAACCGTATAATCAGCAGCAAAAAACCGCGTGTATGCCATCCTGCTGTTACGGTGAGGAGCACTACCTCACTATGTTTGCGAAGTCCGATCAAATCGCGAACCCCTGACTTCTCTCTCTTCATTGCCCAGATTTCCGTCTTCTTTATGGGGTCTTGGGTGCTTATCGCATGGTTCACGCTTGACACGCAACAAGCATATTCAGGCTTTGTTCATCCTCAGCGCATTTCATCGATTCTTCCAGCAGGTGTTGTTTGATATCGAGCTCATTAGCGTGGGAACAATAATACTCGTTGTAGTAGCCATCGCATTCGCCCGAACCAGGGCTATAACTGATGGCCGGAAGACCCAGAGCGCATTGCATGATTTGAGGCAGGGTCTTTCCACGAAGTTCAAGCATACCAAACAGGATGCCAGCTTTCTACAAAATCTGAGAATAGGACCCGAGAAACATCTTCAGCTTCCGACACTCCTTGGAAGACTTGGTTTGGGCTACGGTCACGATCTCCATGAGAGCGGTCTCAACATTGAAATGTAGCAGAGCCTGCTTGATTTCCAATTGTTCTGCAACGGATCTGTCAGCACCAGACACAGTATACATCACACGCGTGCGAACCTAGAACATGATGCGGCATGAATTCCAAGTTCGCAAGAGCATAACCCCAGTTGCTGAAACTCTGTCGCCGTGACGACAGCAACTTGCCGGAAAAATAAGAAAACCTGTCTGGAAGATCTATTGCATATGCAAATAGCAGAGCACTCTAGCAGTTTTCCGGCGACGGCTGGGCGGACAATTAATCCTTGGTGATCCAGAGCCAACCGCGGTCGATGATAGCCGGACGGCATGCATATTTGACAATGAAAACCGCCAGGTCCTTCAACGAGGTCGCACTCGAGGTCTCTGGTAGAGCAAGTAACTTGTGGTGCGCCAGATTGCAAAAAAGGCGAAAGGTGTAGGGATCATCGTTCGGGAATGGGATAATTGGGGCTTCCAAGCTGCCCGGGATTCCTCTGACTGCGAGTCCTTCTTTGACGCCAGGCCTGAACATGCTATAGAAGACTGGTGAAGCCAGCGACAGTGCATTGGAGGAGACGAGGAAGTTGACGTCTGAACAAGCGACGATGATATCTCCATGGGGGTCGATGACTTCAGTCGACATCATGAACGATGGACGGTCACTCGCGAGACTCGGGAGTGTCAATACATTCGTAGCATGGACGGCAGATGGGAAGCTGTAATTGGAAACCTTGGGCTAATAGTGTTGAAAGTCAGCAAAGTAAACCTGCCAAGTGATAACGGAGGGAACCTGACAGCGCCTGTGCTGTCCTTCAATGACAAAGAAGACGGATCCTGGAAGGGGAACCGGACGGAACCGCAGCGTCTCGACCATTTTAAACTGGTCCAGCTCTTTAGGTAGCGAGCAAACAACGATTTTATCTCCGCCAGTTGAAAGTAGCAGACCAAACCAGCAGCAAGAAGTGCGAATATCGCGAACAAGGATCGCTGCCAGACGATGTCGAAACTGCTGTAAAATTGCCATTTTCCTGAAGTCAGAATTGGTTCCTTCCGCCATTGCTACAGCCGGGATCATGCCTCCAAAGAGTAGAGAAATTGGCATACGGCGTGTGCTGTAAAGAGAGAAGTCCTATCCACTTAGGACCAGGCGAACAGGCCATGGCCCACGACAAACACCAACCGGAAGGGCAAAGACAGGTTGTTTGTTGGCCCCCGCGAGGGGTTCTGTGGTGGTGTTGTGTTTCAATGTCCCTTCCACCTTCCACCTTTTTTTCCTTCCCTCTTTCCCCGTCTATTTCCTTCGCTGATCTGATTCACACACGCTCGAACACATAATCCCACACTGACATGATTTAGAAATTATCGATCCTGAAGGCGCCGTCGTCATTACTCGTACTGGCATTGCCCGGAGGACCCGTCCTCGACGGGAATAATCCTGAATCCCGTACCGCACATTATTCAAAGATTGAAGATGAAATCGAAAGTATCCTGGACAAAGACAGAAGAAATGTGTGTTGCAGCTCATGAGGAAGTCTGCGTCGGCTTCGTAGACAACGGCTGCTATGGCGAGAGCCTTTTGTGTTAATTGTGTTGCGCTTGGGTCCGCTAAAATGCTGGGAGTCGGCAGACTGGGGAGGACGAGAGAAGAAGAGTTCTAGAGGCGTAGAGATCGATTATTGAGGTTGACTTGAGCTCAAGAAAGTCAATTCCATCCTGCTGGCAAGTAAGGAAGTTAAGAGAAGGAGAGGTGGGCAGAGAGAAGGATGAAGGCGGCGGGAAACGCAGGATCCAGTGGCCTTCATTCTGGACACTCGCAATCTATAAGGACACGCAGATTACTTCTTGACCAGCCATCATATCAGGTTGAAGGAGGCCATTTCATTTGGTTTACAGTCAACTATCCGACTGGGTCTTATTTTTCACATGTTGCCCTTCCTCAATATGAAAGAGAGAACGCTGCCTTTCATGCACTTACTTTACTGTTGTTTACTTAGAGTACTCTCCATTAGTATCTTGTTTCTTGCAAACATACCTAAAGGTACGATCCAAAATGTGAGATATCGATTCAGTAAAAGAAGAAATTCGGGAGGTATGTCAAGGGGTCGGTCTGACTATCTCCTGCTTGAAGCAATATCTTTCTCTGACGCATCTCAAACACAACCCCTAGCTCCTCGCCAGTGGAATTTATCTGAACCAGTGACTTTCCCGGCCCAGACTATTGCTGGACAGGCTGCAGTGAACTCGAACAAGCGCAAAGCGCAGAAGGCAGCTTGGCCGCAGAAAGATCTTGTCCGATATTGTTCTCATTACATTCGGGCGTGCAAGGCAAAATCTGTTCCACGACAACGCATAAATAAGCGATACTGTGCGACTTCGCAGAGTTGTAGAGCCCCGTAGTTTTCTAACTGGAGTCATGGAGGTACCATATATCTTCCTGAGATGAAAGACGTCGAGGCGACCTCTTTTAGGAACCATCAGTTGCTATAATGCAGCGGACGAGTGCGACGTTGACAGAATTCAACACAGTTTTCAGACCCCAGGGGAATATGTTCATCTGTTCCATGCATATCCCCTACCCTGGATATAACCGGTTCGATGTTGAGCAAACATCTGGGCTATTCGCGAAATGTATGACTGGGTGTTTTGAACATATACAAACTGCACCAGAAACAGTTTATTTTCTGCTGGGCGGTGGACTCAGGAAATGCTGGATCAGTCCATACACTACATCAGTCCTTCATCATATCAGCGTATTGGTATTTGTCAGTGAACAACGCGAGTTTGTCTAAGCAGTCAACGTCCAGATGAAAGGCAACTGTCTCGTCTCAGGTGTGCGAGCTCGCAGAAGATACAGAAGGATCCAGGATCGTCTCGAGGGAGGCCAACAACGGTAGGGCGGAAGTGTCTTGCGAAAAAAACTGGGGCAGCAAGCGCGGTGGTTTTTGAGGGTGACAAGAAAACCTCACCGTCTATAGACGGTGAGGTCTGTCTGGTTCAATGACTGTGGACGCCATCGTTTCTAATGTGCATGAGGATGGAGCTCAATTGTGATGAAGAGGGAATGAAGATGCAGCATACCAGCAGAGAGGCACGGAATTCTTCCAGATAAGGAGGCATCGTAACCCTCTGGGTCCTGTATCCTCAGTCTCAAGTGGCACGAGTGGGCTGACGGGACCAGAGTCGCCGATAAGACTGTTCGATGCGACGATAAAACAATGGCGCCATTGTTCAAGGTCGATAGACTTCCCAGTACCATAGGACCGAGAGTATGATGTGATCAAATAGGCTAGGCCACGGCTTTTTTCAGTCGCGTCGTCTGGCCTTGGATACCTCTGCGCCTATATCAGATTCTCCCATTACGACCTCGTTATCCTCCAACTACCTCGCGGGCCTGCTTACCGACTCATCTGGCTAGCTTATTCTGAAAACGACGTCCTCCTCCACTGAGTATATAAGAAACCGACATTACTCCTGATGATTGCATGCGACAAAGTCGGCTTCGGACCTTTTATCCCTTGCAAGACAAGCATGTGAACTGCTTACCGCGTCCAAGCCATTTGTGAGACGGAAAGTAGGAAATTTGCGGGGCAAAAAGGCTGTAAGTTTGGTGTTACCATAACGCGTTGAAGATGTGCTTACTGATCAGTTAGTCGATGTCTTCTCAGATATATCGTTTACTGTTTTAAGGATGCCATGGACTTGGATAGGTGCGGCATGTTCAGCCACGCCTGATTTTATTTTGCTTGGTAACCGAGACCACGGATGTTACACTTCGTTGATAAGTCGACTAAAACCTCGGACTGAAATGATCCTATAATGCTGATCTATGGCACCATGTGCGGGGTGAGCGCAAATGATAGGCTGACCCCATGGGCCCGAGCAGGGGCCCGATTCTCGTCCGCCTATATGAGGGCCCTCGCGCCCGCATTCCTGGATCCACGGCGTCCGAGAACAATAATACCCCGACTCGACGTGAGATATATCCTAGGACAAGAAATCCAAGCGTGCAAATCATTATGACGACTAGCTGCTCTACCTAAATCTGTCTATATCGCGTAAAAAGGACGCAAACCCAAAGCGACAATCAATCCCAAGCAATAGCTGTCAGTTAACGGACAATAGCAACGCCACCCACGCGACATGGACCCAATGCGACATATGCAAGTCTACCTCGTCTAGATTGGTTCGTCTCGCGGCTCAATCAAGATCTCGTTCATGGCGACATGTTCAGGCTGGCGGAGAGCGTAGATAATGGAGTTGGCGACATCCTCAGGGTCCAGGATCTGTGCACCGGATGGCTCGCCGTACTTCTTGATAGCCTCCGCATCGGTTGACATGCCCAAGAGGTCGGTGGCTGTGTTCCCAGGTTGTACGGCCGTTACCCGCAAGCCTTGACCGGCCGTCTCCAAACGCAGTGCCTGAAGAGTTGCCTCAACGAAGAACTTACTGGCCGAATATACTCCCAGTCCTGGGAAAACCTTGCGACCGGCGTCTGAAGAAATCGCCACGACGTGACCCTTACCACGCGCCAGCATTCCGGGTACAGTAGATGCAAGAGAGTTGAGAATACCCTTGCAGTTCACGTCGACTGTCCGCTCCCACTCGTCCATCTGGGTGTTGGCCATCATTGTAAAGTACATTACGCCAGCACAAGCCACGAGGATGTCCACTGGACCTAGCTCCTCGGTTGCTGCCTTTACGAGACCCTCGACCTGCTTCCTGTCAGTAACATCGGTCTTGCAAGTGACAACTTTGACGCCGCTAGCAGAGAGCTTCTCTTTCAGGGATTCCAGTGCATCTAAACGGCGGGCACCGAGAGCGACATGGGCGCCTTCTCTGGCCAGAGCCGTCGCGACCGCAGCTCCGATACCAGACGAAGCGCCAGTAACGACTGCTACTTTGCCGCTAAGAGGACCCTTGGGGACAGGACTGAGCTGCCGCTGCCGAATAGGCGGCCTTTTCAGCCATCCTCGGGCAAACCAATGCCGGGTGTATGTCTCAAGGAGGAACCGGTCTACCTTTGGCCGCTCAACTTCTCGACGGATGGGACGGGTAGCAGAGTTGTCTAGGACCACGATGCCGCGAAGGAACTCGATTGATGGCATACCACTCCGAAGGATATCAACTGTGAAGCCACCATCGCCACCTTTGACGTGACCCCGCTGGCTTGTCCAGAGCGCTACCCAGTCGTCCCAGGGAAGCGGCTCAGTGGGGTAACCGAGTGTCTTCAGATCCTCGAAGACAGATCGTGTGTTCACTGGATCAGGGTCTCCGATATGGAATACAGTCTGTTCTACTGCAGTCTGGTTCGCGAGGTGGATGATGGCTTTGCTGACAAAGTCCACTGGTGTCATTTCCGCGCGCCAGCCCTCAACATCAGGGTATTTGCCCAATTTGATCGACTCCACGATCAACGCAGTGAGAAGATCCCAGGCGTTTGCAGCACCCGACTGACTGTGACCGCTGACTGTGCCGATGCGGTGAACCTTTACAGGGAGACCCCGACGACCGGCCTCAAGGACAAGCTGTTCTGCTACCCACTTGGTTTGTCCATACCCATCCAGCAGCTTTGTTGGCACGTCCTTCATGTCCAACATTGTGTCCTCCGGCCACCCTTTCTTCCCAGACGGGGGCAGAACACCGTTGGTTGACACATACTGCACGGTCGCGCCGCCTTGGCTCGCCAGACGGAGGATTTCTCGAGTGCCACCCACGTTCGCAGCGCGCAGGGCTGCGTATGGGTAGACCAGGTTGACTGAGGCTGCAGCATGGACAATAACGTCAACACGTTGCGCCAGCTCCTGGAATGCGTCTGGCGCGAGGCCAAACCTCGAACGAGAGAGGTTTCCCGGAAGGATCTCGACACGCTCCATTATGGAGTCATTCCATAGACCAAGGTCAAGGAGATTGCGGCGAATACGCGCAACACCGCCCGGCTGGTCATCGTCCTCAGGTTCGTTGAATCTTACGAGACAGATGATGTGTGCAGACGTGCTGTCAACGAGGTCCTTGAGAAGGAATGCACCGAGGAAGCCAGTCACACCGGTCAGCAGAACTGTCTTGGCGTCTGTGAGGGAGCATATCTTCGCGTTTGAACGAATTTCTTCGTCAAGTGTGGCATCTGTGCGAAGAACTGCTGGTAAATCTGCCTGCACAGCAGCAGTGTGGCCGTCTCGGATCGCTCGCACGGTATCCAAATGACCGCTCAGCGTTGAATTTTCTGCCAGACGTACGATGGGGATGCGGAAACCGAATTTCCGCGACAGCCTAGACGAGAGGTCCGCAATCGAAAGCGAGTGACCACCGAGATCAAAGAAGTTGTCTTCAGGCTTCAGCGTCGCTTTGGGAACCTTGAGCGCGACCGCCCAAATTGCTGCAATGTCCTCAATGCCGATAGGATCTTCCTTCTTTCCGTTCCCGTTGGCGAGGACTTCGGTTGGGGGCGGAGGAAGGCGTTTGAGATCAATCTTTCCGGACACTTCGTGGGTAGGCAGTTCATCAACCTGCACCCAAAGGGCGGGAATCATATAGTGAGCAAGGAATTTTGTGAGGGCTCTTCGAGCACCTGGGCTGTGGCCGGAGGAGTTAATCTCCACGACTGGACGTTCCTCAGAGTGTTCCTGGTCGGCAACAATGTACGCCACCAGCTGCCTCTCCAAGCCCTCGCCGTGTGCAACGACGGCACACTGTCGGACCGCAAGGTGCTTGACGATATCATTCTCGACCTTGCCGGGGACTACGGAATATCCGCGCAGCTTGATCATTGCGCCGACACGACCAGTGATCTCAAGAAGACCCGACGGCAACATACGCGCCCGGTCTCCAGTGCGGTACATAACAGCTCCTGGAGAACTTGAGAACGGATCGGGAATAAATGCCTTGGCGGTCGTCTCTGGGCGGTTGATATACCCTCTTGCAAGCATGGGCCCCCCAACGCAGAGTTCACCAGAGACTCCCTCCTCAACCTTCTCGCCCTGCTCGTTGACAATGTAGGCGTGCTTTGGGTCGAGCAGAGGACCTACTGGGCAGTACTGGGATTCCTCGCTCACGATTTCTCTGATATCACCGCACGCAATCTCATGGGTTTCGCATGCGCTATAACAGTTGAGCAGTCGGGTATTAGGAAGCGCCTTAATCGCCCGTCGCGCTAAATCAGTAGTAACGACCTCGCCATTTAGCCATAATGTACGCAGGTCCGGTAATCGAGCTCCGATATCAGGGTGTCGAGAGAGGATAGTGGCAAGGAGGGTCGGGGTCATGAGGGTTTCGGTGATATGCTTCGAGGCAAGAAGATCGACAAGTGCCGCTGGGTCATAGCTGTGGTCATCTGGGACGGCGACCACCGTCGCACCGCGGATCAAGGGACGCAAGATTTCCCAGATGAAGAAAACATTACAGGCCACGCGATCGCCCGGTTGAAGATCCTGGACGCCGAAACGCAGGTTATATGAGAGAACTGGAGCTCGGTGAGGGTTTGCAATTCCTTTTGGTTTACCGGTAGTGCCGGATGAGTACGAGACGAAAGCCAGACGGTCCAAGTCATCGTCGGCCGGTAACGGGCCAGGCTCGACGGTATGGCCATTGGCGTCGACAGGAGGCTCGTCGAGAGTGATGACGGGGACGTTGCCCTTGATTTTACCGGTCTCTGACCGGTGCGTGACCACTACTGCTGGAGTGGCGTCTTCGAGCACGTCTGCAAGTAGATCTGGGGGGTACGCCAGCTCCAAAACGAGGAACGCTCCGCCGGCCCGCAGGGCCGCCAAGCAGGCAATGACGAAATGAGCACTGCGGGGGAGCAACACACCGACGAGACTGTCCCGACTAACGCCATAGCTGCGCAGTCGCCGCGACAATTCCTCAACTTCTTTATCTAGCTCTGCATAGGTGTATGAGGTTTTATCATCCTCCAGAGCGAGGGCGTCGGGACTCGCACGGACCTGCTGGGTGAAAAGGGCCGAAAGGTCTTTTGTAGTGTCAATGATGGCCATGGTCGACTAGCGATGGAAGCAGAACGTCAGATTCTCGCAACCGATTGAGAACGAAAGAAAGCTGAACCTCGACGACGGAATCAGCGGGGAGCGAAGGCTCTTTTATGCTCGAAACGCTCAATGCAAAGGATCACAGTAGAATGTGGGATGGGTGGGCATCGGTAGCCCCAGGGTCAATGCAGACAAGGAAGTTGCGAAAGAAGCAACGAGAGAAGAAAGAAGGATTGAGGAATTGGGGGGTGGTGAAGTCAAACGAAGGAGAGACTGTGACAATTGGAAAGACAAGGAAAGACAAAACTGCCAAAGAGCTTTATCAGTGGGGGGTTCACATGTCATTCTGCTGTCGTGCTTCTAACTGATTCCATTTTAGTGCCGCTGCCAAATGCGCTACTTTGATCCCGCCAACTCTGCACAAGCCTCGAGCGCCAAATCAGGGCGGCCAGGGACATCTCTGCTTGCGATACATTCCCACGGCTGATTTGTGCCACAACCAAAGATCAAAAGTGATGAGATCATGGCTGGAAGCTGTTCCTGTCATGGGCTGTCCCTGAATCGCTACCTGTGAACATCCCCGATCACCGCCCCATATCAAGCTCCACCCCCACCTCAGTACTTTCGTCCACGCCACTAGCCTCCTCCCAACGCCATTTTTGCTTCTTTTTTGATCCAGATCCAAACTTTTGACTCTTCGAAGTGTTTTCTTTTTTTATTATGGCAAAAATAGCGGCATAACCCCAGAAAATGGCGTCATCGCTATGGTCAGCTGCAGAGTTCAAAGCCTTGAAGCCAATTCAGCCAGGAGCACTGTTGAGGTTGCTCTTGCGGTTCCTCTGCGGTTACTCTTGGGTTCCTCTTGCAGGTTTTCATCGTCAAAGGGCTGATGGAGCATGGTGGAAGCCCCGCGTTCGACCCGACTCTTTCCGGGCAAGAGAACCCTTTCGTAGCGTTGAGACCAGATCGGCCCTGTCGTTCTAGATGCTGGCCAGAGCTTTCGAGGCGGTGGGGTTGTTATCGCCTACGTTGAAAAGGAACTCCCGCAATTGGCCCCAACGCTCCTCCTTCGCGGCTTGGCTTCCAACTTCCACTGAGGTTCCATCAGATTCTGCACAGCCCGGGAAGGTCACATGATCGGCTCTCTCGCCCGACTCCTGCCCCAGGCACCCAGGCCGCGAACTTGCCGTGAATCGGCCGCCAAGTGCCCGCAAATTGGCCACGAATCTGGTCCTGTGCGAATAGCTTCACTCTGGTCTCTTGACTCTAATCCCTGTCGCCACAATTCGTATCCACGTAAGCGTGGGATGGATTGCTGCCGTGATAGGTAACAATCAAGGCAACTGACAATAGTCAACATTCATGGACTCATCATTATTGACTAGCTGACCAGATCTGCATGTTGACTACAAGCCACTTGTTACGGCAACCGGACAACGCTGGGGGTCACGGGTGCCAACCGTTAAAAATGCATAAACTGGATATTAGGGACCCAACGAATTGGAGACGAATTGGGTTGAACAAACGTTGAGGTTTAGGAACAAGTCAGGCGACTCAGCCTATGCTCCAGGGTTAATGTCACATTGCATTCTTGCCGAAGAACTTCAAGCTCGACCTCTCGATCTCCTCAGTGCAGATTCCAACAGCAAGGTGTCCTGCATTTGTAAGGTGCATCTCTACTTGGTAGATCTTGTTGACAGTGTCAGCACGAGGTGGACAAGATTTGATCACTTCCACCCTGGCCGGCGATCAAGGGAACTGCAAGTTCCTGCTGAACTTGGACACAAGGGTCAGCTTCGTTAGAGATACCAGAAAGACCGATCTGGCTCTGAGTTCAGGCCGCTCAGCAAGTGGTGATCCGGGAAGTATGACCCCGGGGTAACTACTCGAGTATCCTGCGTTCTATTTTCATTCTTTTGGGGTCTCAAAATTAAGCAGCAACGGTGCAAGCTTGATTCGGACTTTCTGCCCTTTGCTACTTCCGGGCTTGCGAGTTCTGTTCTTCGAACGTGCCTTGACTTTGATCATAAAGTTGCCGTTTTGAAAGACGACGGCTTACACAACATTTGGGACGCTGCATTGCAATCCGGAGACCGACGGCAGTGTCATCTTGTTGTTGCAAGAGAGTCATATAGCGATGGTGAGATCACAGTCAAACAAAGAATGCTTAATGTTGCAACCAGTGCTTGAAGTAAATTAATCAAGATCAAAACTCACCAAGGTTCATGACAATGACAGTGTCTTACCTCCTCCAAACAAACTAACCCTATAGTTTCCAAGCTTATGTCCGGCATAAACGGGGTGGAACAAACCATTGCTAACACGGTTATTCACAGTTGGGTGTTGATATTTTTCTCGGCAAGACAAGACTCCTCAACCAAAACCAGGATTCAAGTGCCCGTCACAGTTTTCGACAGGGTCCTAAGCAACGATCTCTCAGTCGCCTCTCACTTTATACACCGCTCAACTTGAGAAAGACAGTTCTGGACCGACCTGGTCTTCCGGCAGTTTGTAGAGATCGTACCGGTAACGGCCGCCAGGGTAGATGAAAATGTCTTCCATGAGTATCAGTTTGTGTTCTAGAGGAAGAAGACGGGTAAAGGAATAGACATGGAAGTATGGATAGATACTCTTGGGGCTGGACTACATGCAAAAATATATATAATCGTAGGATAACGTGACGCATGCAAGCCATAATGCGGTACACCGCCGGAGCCCAAAAGTCGCCGAGTGCAGATTGCTTATTCATTGTATAACTAATTATCTCACGTCGTGAACGGTTGATTATAGGTATAAAACTAGATCTAGTAACCAGCAGAAGTAAGAAGCGGTGTCATACTCACTTGTCTTTCAAAAGAGAAACTAGATAAACCTTGCACCATGTCGTCGATTGAAAACATCCTCGTTCTTGGAGCCGGCGAACTAGGCACCGAGATCCTCCTCTCGCTTGCGCAACATCCTGCACTTTCTAGTAAAACAAACATTTCCGTTCTCCTTCGTCCGTCGTCGATCGCCTCCCCAGGCCCTTCTAAAGCGGCGGAACTGGAAAGGCTGAAAGCCTACAACATTACCCTTGTCCCAGCCGATATCTCAACCTCGTCGCAATCGACCCTATCATCGCTCTTCAGCGCCTATGATACAATAATTTCAGCCACCGGCTTCTCTGCAGGTCGTGGAACACAGCTCAAACTAGCAAGAGCTGTTCTCGATGCGCGGGTGCCGCGATATATCCCCTGGCAATTCGGGGTCGACTATGACACCATCGGTCGCGGGTCAGCGCAGGATCTATTCGATGAGCAGCTTGATGTGCGTGATATGTTACGCTCACAGGATAGGACGAAGTGGGTGATTATATCAACGGGGATGTTTACTTCTTTCTTGTTTGAGAGGGCTTTCGGGGTTGTGGATGCGGATAAGAGCGTCGTTACTGCATTGGGAAGCTGGGAGAATCGAGTTACTGTTACGGCGCCTGCGGATATTGGGCGCGTTACGGCGGAGATTGCTTTCTCTGAGTCATTTGGGGATCCGGATAACATTGTCTATGTTGCCGGGGACACGGTGTCGTACGGGCGGGTGGCGGATATTTTAGAGAGTGTTATGGGGAGGGCTTTCGACAGGCAGCTGAGGTCTGTGGATGCCGCAAAGAGGGATCTGGCCCAGGAGCCCGAGAACGGGCTTTTCAAGTACCAGATCGTCTTTGGAGAGGGGAGGGGCGTGGCCTGGAACGCAGAGGAGACGTGGAATGCTCAGCGGGGGATGCATCTTCAGACGGCGGAAGAGTGGGCGAGAGAGAACTTGGTCTAGTATATGAGATATATATTGCTCAGAGAGGCCTATTGGATTAGCCACCTTGCCAGGAATTCATACACTTTGCTCTGCAGATGCGGTAACGAAGAAGGATAGAAACGTCCACGACTCCTTGCTCGGAGACCTATTTAGTGTGACGGAGGAAATGACCCAAAGAGTTTCAGTGTGTTAAGAAAACGGCAATCATGATAGGAACCGGCAATAGATTGCCTCATGGCCAGAATGAGAACAACTACCTCACCCATCGAGGCATTCACAGTTTCTCAAAATCGATCTGATCGAGCGGCCGGACGATAAGCGACTGTTAAGTGGCGGTGCCTGGGGTGCATTACCTGGCAGACACACTACTGTTCTACCGCCAATTTGGATATCTCGATTCAACAAGTCGGGAGTCCCAGAGCGAGCATTCGACAGGTCATTGCGCCAGTGCTCGTTTCGTGACAACGAATCTGGCTTTGGCTCTGCTGGGGATGTGATTCCGTCCTGCGTTTTCAAAGTACCGCATCCCTGGTGTGATATAAGAGGTCTGATATAAGACTCAACTTCCACCGGCAGAGGGCCTACGACTCTACAGGGTCTGTCCATGAGCTACATGTAAGACGGATTGTGGCTATATACGTGTATGGAACAACCCTACACTCCCACAAACTCACAAACCATAAAACAAAGCAACGTTAGCAAATCGCAACGGCTAATAAACTAGATACGTAGACTCACTAAACAAAGACTCCAACCCCCTCCCTCTCCAAGAACCACCTCAACCTCTTCCAACAAAGATGCCGCTCCTCCTCTTCGTCGGGACAGCCGATATTCCAGTCCCCAGCGCCAGTCGTATAGTGTGCTCTTGGCCTTAGGGTATCATTTTTCTCGTACACGCTGATCTTCATAAACTCCGCCAGCCAGCCTTTCCACTGTTCCAGATCACTGAGCTTAAATGGAAAATCAAAGAGGAGACTGGTGTGAATGTGAATCGCGCTTCCAACAGCCGATGAGATGCAGTGACTGTGTACGGGAACGGGGGGCTTGAAGTGGGATTCTAGGTGGGATTTTATTGTGGAGAGGGCTGTTAGGCCATGGTTGATGAAGGTGCTGCCGTTGTTGAGGCAGAGGTCGAGGTTTATGTTGCAGGTGAAGATTACGGGGTACGTGCCGGGGTGGTAGTTGAGGAGTCGGGGGAGGACGCCTTTCTCGCGGAGTTTGATATAGTGGAATCTACACTGCGGACACATGGCATCGTAGGCTGAGCAGGGCATCGGCATTGGGGGCTTCGGGCTGGACATGCAGCTCTGGACTCGTATCGTGGGATGGGGATGGCTAAGGTTAGGGCTAGTACTGGGAGGTCTGGGGGATAACGACTGCGCTCAGGGCGAAGCAGATTGCTGTCTACCGTCCATATGGGAAATTCATAGCGGTATTTATCCATTATCCAAACAAAGAACTTGCGGGGAAAGAACTCCACAAAGGCACGTTTATAATACTATATCGCTGTCGAAGAAGGCGTTATGGCCATTCCTCCACTAATGGTAGGTCTTTGTTCGGGTCTTGCTGTGCATCTGATTCTGCCTATAGATCTCTGTCACAAAAAATGATTTTCAAAGGGAAGACTGCCTGCACTAGGCGAAGGCAGTAGATGGACGAAACAGCAGCAAGCCGCCTAACTAGCTATTATATACTTGATCTGGATGCAGGGGCGAGTTCACATCTGCATTAGCATCAGCATCAATCTCCGCCACTGGCTCCGGCTGGAATTGCTGTTTTTCTACAGCAGACGTCTGGATGCTCTTCTTTTCATCTCCTCCTAGCACAGTCCCATCCACAGAAATAGCCTCTGGCGTAATCAGAACCTTGCGCCTACCTACCATTCGAACCCAGTCTCCAGTTCCAGCTATCTTACCCTCCGCACCATCGCCTGGATCATGGCCATCGTCAAGCGGAGGAATAAACGGCTCGAGTACCCGTCCTAGAGTTGTCGACTCAAGAATAGACCTCAATCTCTTGAACCCGGTTCTCCTGGTAACCAGCATCGTCACGAGCAAGCCCAGCAACATTGCTGTGATTCCCAGTGTCACAAACGCGGGGATAGCCCATGGTATACGATATCGGATGTGGCTACCGTACACGAAGACTGGAACATTGACGTTTTTACTCTCGCTCTTCGAAATCTGGTCCCCAACTGCCGCTGACGAAGAGGAGGCCGTCAGTCCCCATCCCGCTGTCCCTACGACAGCATTCGTTGCAACATCCGTCCAGACCAGGTCGATGATTTTCGCCGTTCCCTCAACCGTTTTACTTAGCCCCTGCCACTTTGCGTATAGTGCTAAGCTTTGCCCACCGGAATAATCAGCTTCTGGATTAAACCCCTGCGCGCCAACGGTGTATGCCGTCATGAGAACTTGGTTGTAGAACTCTACACCGGGGAGATTCTGCCCGCTACCCAGGCGGACAGAGTTGAGTCCGCGCAGTAGTGGGTACTCCGGGGTCATGTAGCCTGGGAGGTGTATACTCTCAGCAGAGATGGTGGTGATATTGTAATGGGTGAGTGCAGTTTTATTTGGGTTAGGGCTAAGGAGCCCCCACATCGGCGGAGCAGTGTCGATATCGTGCTCTGGTAGGTCCTCGACGCCCCAGGTAGGCAGGGAGGCCGGGGTTTTATACTCCTTGGGCTTGAGTGAGTTCACTTTCAATGCGTCGAATCCGGTTCCGTTATACTGGAACTCGACTGTCTTGATCAGTGCTTTTATTGCCGTGGCGCAGGAGTAAAGCGGGATAGTCCACGGCGTGCCAGGATCCAGGATCCTATCGTCGCCTCCATCGGTTCGCGTGGCAGCCCCGAGTACGAGACCGCAGGCAACCAGGGTACTGTTAGCGTTGGACGGGCTTGAATTTGTTGTGCCGCCGCATATCGTTGCTCCCGACAGTCAGCATCAAGCAATTATACGTATTTAGCAAGGTGACTTACATGCGGTTCTGAAATCCAGAGCTGTAACATTATGCGGATTGAACGTCCTATTCTGTGTTGCAGTGAAATTGAGGTACGCCCCGTAATTAAGATTGGTCTGGATCGCTGAAAAGGCGATACTGAAGTTGTTGCTCTTCCCATCCCCTAGATCGATGCTCTGGCCGTGGACTGAGTCCACCCGGGGTTGAGTCTGCGAGTCACCATCGGTGATATTTAAGAATACCATCGTGTAGTAGTTATTCAGCCAAGCAGCCCTGTATGCCCGGTCCTTCAGATCGAGTTCACCCTGTTCATTGGCAGCTGCAGGGCTATTGGGGGGCGCTGTCGGTGATAGATCCGCAAAGCCACCCTCGTCCACGAGCGAAACATTCTCCAGAAACCGTCCATTAAAGTTCGACGGTGGTGTTATCGCATGAATACTCAGGTTTAATGGTACACATTCCGTCTCTGGCTCAATGAAGAGAATATCCTCCGCCCAGGACGAGCCATACTTTAGGGTTGCGTTTGGCGCAGTGTGGTTTCGAAACCCAATCCCTCCATCCCGTAGATCCGTAATCAAGCCCTCTACCAGCTTGATTTTGTCCTCGAGGATCTGCACAGACATGGTCCGGTAGTCGGGCTTTGTGTACCAGCCCAATTTACTATATTGATCTGTCGAGTTCCTGTACATTCGGTACTGCATGTCGAAAATACTGGCCACGGTCGGACCCACTGCCGCTGCTCCATCGATAAACACACTGGCCAGATCTTTGGGTATTCTGCTATCGTAGACCGTATCATTGCAAACTTCCGCCAGTCCTCGAGTCACACAGGTCTGGGTGATCGTTGTCCCAGGGCAGGGACTCTCGGTCCCACAAAACCGTGTGAATGGCCCTCCACTCCGTACGGGGGTTCCATACCCAAATGCCGATCCGTCAGCAATATAGGAGAATTGCTTCTCGGTGGCTGAGCCGGCGGGTTCAATCGACGAGTAGAGTCCCAATGGCGAGCATATGGCCGCGACCGATAGAAGGAATAGCAGGCCTACTTGGCCCCAGGATGTTAGGTAGATGCGCCATGGCACACCAGCTGTCTCTGTGGAGCTGGCCCCCAGAATGCTGGGCCAGAGAGAGGAGTGGAAGAAGCGGGCGAGGACGGTCCTGGCTTGTTGGTTGACGGACCACAATAAACAAGGCAGGGACTTACCATGTAATGACAGAGTTTTCATGCGACAGAAACGCACTTAGAGCCCATGGAATGGCCAGCGGGATCAGAATCTGCAGCACAAAGTTCCCGGCGGCGATGAGACCAGAGACCTCAGCCACGGTTAGCTCCATGGCGGCCGAATTTTCGAAACGCCATGAGCAGTGAGCATCTCTTAAGAGGGAGACTGATGTCCGTCAGTTTTAGGAATCTCGAATACGAGGGCCAATGTGCGCCAGCGCCAGGCTAACCCCATCCTTTGATTCTGTATGGCCAGCTCAAGCCGGATACGAGACTAGCCCCTGGAGATTGATTCCAAACGTGACGGGCCTGGGCCGGGATTCGTCGTCTCATGGCTTGCTGCATAACCCCGTATCCATCATTTTATTATCACAAGCCGTTGTGGTCACCAGACCCTGGCAACCCTCACGCAGCTAACCGGGGGGAGGGCCGCACCAAAGTTCTCGATCTTACCAACGTCTGTGCCTGATTCTTTGCTTCTTTTTCCCGATTGGTTCTGGGACTAATGGCCGACTGCATAAGACGGTATCTCATCCCTTCTTTGAAACCACAATCGAGCCTTATGATCGGTTCAGATCTAGGGATTCTTACTAGGAATGGACAATTGCAGCAAAAAGATGATTGTTTGTTTGGTATCGTGCTATATCTGGAGTTCTTCAGGACAGACCGAATATATCTATACACAATCCCCGAAGGGTATCACTCTAGACCATCTATATACTCAATTGGATATCATATTTCAATCCCCTCGACATGCCAATAGATCGATCAACCTCGACAGAGTAACATTCGAAAGCGCCCTGCCACCGTCCTCACCCAGGGACGTTCCGGCCTAGCTGGCCTCTCCTCTTCCACGTCGACATCCAGCGAACCCTTGGACATCGATCCACTCGACTTCTCCGGATAGGGGAGGCCAATGTATCGATCCATGTAGTTCCTCTTTAACCAAGCGACAAACCCCTCAATATCGGCTATTGTGCTCATTGCCCCCAGGCTCACCCTCACGATTCCGGTCGGTTTCCCGTCCACCTCCTGAATAGGATGAGAGCATCGGTGTCCGGCGTCCCAGGCGGCTCTCATATCGTCCACCCTCAGCCAGCCGAGGTACGCCATGCCCCCTGGATTGCATACGCTCCCGCTGCGGAGGTATATCCGGTCTTTGTCTGCGTGCCTTTCGACTTCTGCATAGCCATGGATCGTTCCTGATGGGTCGAGGACGGAAAGGGCAACGGTAGGCCCTTGCAGCGAGGCGTCCCCAAAGCCGGGCTTCTGCGAGCCAGTGTAGATCCTGCAAACCGGGGCGTTGTTGGAATGGCGTAAGAGGACTAATTGTTTATATAGATATGCCGCCAGATATGCGCAATGCGAAGAAACCTTGTTCATACTGCCGAATAGTTGCGTATGTGTCTCGACCGCATGGGGTATGGCGGCGATCGAGTGGAAGTTGAGGGTTCCGTCTTCGAGAATGTCATGCAATGACTCTGACTTGAGTGCGTGCCAGGCAGAGATATTGGGAGACGGAGAATTGACAACCATGTCGACAGTGCCACCACCAAAGTAGCGCCGTTGCTGGAGAACGGCCGCAGCCGCCTTGCGCACAATTAAACAGCCAACATCAGGGTATCCAAAGATCTTGTATAGCGAGACCGCAGTGAAATCAGGCGCAGACTCGGCATTAAACAGGGCTAAGGGAGAGGTTGAGGCATATGCCGCAGCATCCCACAGGACATATGTGTTCCTATGGTTCCGACGAACCTGCCCCGGCCTATACAAATCAGCAAGGCAATGAGCTACCGGAGAGATTTACGCACCAAGATCGCGGCGTTCGTCGGCCGGTCATGTTGCTCTGCCCTGGATATGCGAACAGCGTCACGTCTCTCTGGCTGGGCGTCTTTCCCCAATCGATCCACTCCTCGACGGCTGCATCTCCTCGCAAGCACATACTCTGACCGGTAGCAATTTCCCGCAAGCCTACCAGGCTGGTATGGGCATCTTGGTGGTACACGTAGTTGAAGCCGCGGCGTTTGCTGAAACGCGACACCTTTTGTGACCGAGTATAGCTGGACATGCACTCGCCCACCAGTTTGATGGAAGCGGTGGCATTGGCTGTGAAGACCAGGTCAAAGTCTCTAGGATCTGCGCCGAAGAAGTGCAGAAGCTGCACACGAATAGCGTCCACTCGAGCCCCAGATACGCGCGATGGAGTATTGTCCGAATGAGGGTTCCCATACAGACTCGTCTGGAGGTCCAGAGCATACGACCGGATTAGTGACCGGGCATATACCGTCGATCCCGCGTGGTCAAGGTATATGACATCCCTCAGTGTAGGGTATTCGACGTCTCGGACGTGCTCGATGCTTTCGTTATATCGGGGTCCTGACTCGGTCTCTGGATTTCGTGCTCGGTCCATGATTGATACACAGGGGCCTGTTTTTGCAACAGCAAATGCAGGACGGGACGGACATCCAGTATAAATCTGCGAACTAGAAATGACCACGTCCGAGCGGCCCAGCTAAATAATCAAGTCTGCCGCTGCGGTGGCCCTGCGTCTTTGCCAGTCGCTGGTCGGCTGATGTTGGAATTCTCCCAGCGCAGCCCAGTCAGACGTCAGCTCGGATCGTGCAGGGCATCGAATGGCAGTACGGGTAGAAGGATTGCAGCCCCTGAGCGTTCGCTGCGGGCAAGACCGTCCCTGGTCACGCATGTATACCGACGCTGCGAATCCCATAGGCCCGTTCTACAGCTATCCAGTCCGCATTCCAACTCAACGGAGGGGCGGTTTGCATGGGCGGCCAAGATTGACCAGGGCATGAACCAATCCAGGGTCTCAGTCTCGCAACAGCCACGAATGAAGACGCCATCGTCTATTACGTCGACTCATGACTCGGCGGTTGGATTGCTGTCCGGGGCCCCTGTTGGGACGCAGGAGCCAGTATCTGTCCCTCACAGAAGCGGCAGGATCGAGCAAGGGGCCGTGTTACTCGACTTGGATTGCCTACCCTCAGATTGTCTCAGACACAGTCACTTGTCCAGACGCTCTCATTGCGCCACAGCCTGAACGATGCTTGCTCGAAAGGGCCCCCAAAGACTGGGAGAAAATACGCTTATGCAAACCAGTTGAGCACTCTGACGTGGCTTAGTAAAGCCGATCTCCAGCCCGTCGATCAGCCCGGTTGACGCTAGCGGCCCGCCTAACTCTGGCCCTTGCGCATGCACGTCGGTTATCATCGACCATCTCGTAATAGTGGCAGTTCTGGACTCGCCTGTCCGGGGGCGGACCGGTACTCACCCTCGGGGCTGTTCGGCGGCTGCCGATCAAAGCGGAGGTGGTGTCGAGAGCAGGAAATGGTGTCTTGATACTGCAGATGCGGTCGCAATCGAATTACCGTCTGCAGCAGACTGCGTGTCGCATATCTGAGTGCGACTGCCGGCTGCCCGTTTCTCTCGACTGTGCATCCGCCTGCATGAGGGCGCGAGTCGCACCTATCTGGGAACTCGAGGACACGGCCTTGGCAGTGGCCAATGCTGGCTCAGCTGTAGTCGCACATGAGATAATCGGTTTTTCCACCCGTCTAAATATACCCTGGAATCTAATATGGTTGGGCCAATCGCGGTCGACCGCTTGGAGTAGCCAATATGGATCCGGCCTTCAAGGAACAAATGACAGGCGAGCGGGGTTATCCTAGTCACTTGAAGCTAGTCTCCTTTCAAGACGGAAGGAGAGAAAGAGGCTCTCTCGTTTCGTGAGCCATCTGCGACAGACAGGGCCCCTGGCTATCACAGTCGAGCTCGGCTGAAGCGTGGGGATCACAGCCACCTGGTGGTTACGCATGTTTCGAAACTCGAGTCAGCTTACGTGCGTACCATCAGGTTGGGTCTGGAGGGGAGTAGTGCATGGTGATGTCGCGCAGTACCGGTACAAGAGCTGTCGGGTATAAAACAAAGTCGAAAATGCATACCTTAGTCCACGGAGACCGACAGAGACGGTTCATGCAAGATTGGCGAAGCTGGAACTGCACCCCGAAAGCAAGAGACGCAGCTCCAGGAACCAAGCCATTGGGCCTTTTGGCCAGCCGGGATGTGAACGAACAACCGGGCTTGCTCAAGGCAGGTATAACCCTTTGACGTTGACCTCTTCTCTCTATCGACCTCAAGAATCAAGTAGAGAGTACATGCAGGCCCGGCTTGCCCAGGCCAGGGGGTGACATTCCCTGCGTTTCGGACTGAGCACTCGGCGTTGTACAAGGCGCACTATTCCTGGACTGTCTGCTAGAGGGGCCGAGTAGCCGATATGAAAGCAATGGTATTATATTGCTCATCGGAGACGGGTCTACAGCGCGGGTCTACAGCGCTCTCACTGCGAGTCAACCGGTCAGTTTATCGGTCAGCCAGCTCTTTCTCTCCGGCAGTCAGTAAGTATTTGCTGCTGCGAATCCTCCCAAAACCAGTCAGCAGAAATCGGAGCATTTGTCGCTCAACCAGCAGCAGACCGTCTAGCCCGAGTCTCGAGTCGCAGCAAGGAGTAAGGGGGTCCCTTGGGTCTTGTCATCGAGTAACCCCAGCTTCCCCTGCAATCTATAAGGGGCTCTGCGGTCTTTGATTCTTCTCGTTGATCAAGCAGTACAGGCTTTTGTGACCTTATTTTGCTACCACCAGCAAGGCATTCTGAAGAGCGAAGTTAGTTTCGGTCAGTATCAGACTCACTTTCGCTTTGGTTTCGGTTTGCTTAATTCGGTCATGCTCAACGAAACTCGGCTCTCATCCGGCTCCATCTAGCAACATGATAGGGAGTGCAGGGCGAGTTCAGAGGCCAGAATTTTAGTTTGCTAACTGCAAACTTGTTTCCACTCGTCCAGCATCTTATCTACCTGCCGAGCAAAATTTATGAGAGCCAGAATTATTGCCTTCTCGTTCTAACAGGGGAGCGCTCTCGCCCTGAAGTTGCGCGGCGGGTCAGAGTTCTAGATTATATGTAATCATTATAGTAACGAGAGGTTTATATATACGTATCAGGCATTTAATAAATATCCCTCCTAGAAGGCTTAACCATATACTGCAAAGAATAATAAGACTTATATTGATATATAAATAGGTAGCTTTTTAACTAACAAGATTATTAATAACGATATGGCTTAATTAACAGGAGAATGCCTGCGCTAGGTAATGTTTTCGCGCCAGGATAATCGGCAAGGGACACCGCTACGGCGTATATAATATTATTTATTCTACCGCAAGAGTGATTTAATAGTATTAGATGGGTAAGTATCTTATGAGCTTAACCGGCAGCCGTTTCCTAATGAGATCCGCACCACTGAGCCGAACCTGACAGCATTGCTGGAGGATACAAACCAGCAGCACTGGTGGCTTTATAAAGGCCTCCCTGGTTTTCATTTAACTAAAATCTCAAGCAATTCTTTTAGTACAAATCCAAGTCTTCTATTGGTCAATTTCCGATAATATCGTTTTGTTGTAGCTAGAGAACCCCCAACATATGTTACTGTTTCTACTCTAGCCAGGATATTAAAGTACTTCCTTGTTACTCACAGCAAGGGCTTTCTTTCTAATACTGCCACCAAATATAAGATGGACAGATTATGATTAATATAGGTCGGGCCAACTTATTGGTCTGCAGTGCTGGTAAGTAGTAACTAGACTACCTACTTCGGAACAAAGTAGTAATATAGGGCTATTATTGACTATTCGCTCCTCTTGCTGCACGGCTATGATTCATATTGATGGCTCATGTTTTTATCCTAGGACTCTTGTTTCTGGTTCTTCTCCAGGGCTGCTTTCCAGGGCTCTCATTAGAGCAGTGATGCTTGGTGGCCAGCCAAAGAAGCGAGACTCTCAGTCTATTGAATCATGGTTGGAGTAAACCCAATAAAACTGGAGGGTTGGACACTCCAATCGAGGTTCGCACCCACCCTTGCCGGAACATTACAGTGGTGATGCTTCTCTTGCAGCGTCAGTCGGCCCATTTTCTGTGACTCCAAAAAGGTTGCTCTATTCCAAAACGTGCCATGTGACATTGTTTCTTTCTTCTTTCTCTTTATCCATACGATCTCTCTGACCTGCAACCCCACAATTTGGTCAAACAGGGGATTGACAAATCTATTTTCTGTCGCGCTTCAATCCTTCCATGGATCCTATATCGTAACCGCCGCCGAGGACCTGATGGCTTCGTTTCAACTTTCTCACTGTTCATGTTCATCTGCCAATATTACTGATTGCCTCCATATTAGCCTCTCATCAACTCCTGTCATGTGAACAGAATCCTTTTGTACATATCTTCATTCGCAATTACTTCCGCCATTTAGAAAAATCCTAAATGCCATCATATTGGACAAGAGCTTGTTTGGTTAGGGACACCCTCGTAACCTTGAACGCCGAATAGAGGAAGCCTCATGAGCTCGCCGCTAACCGAAAGAAAGGCTTCGATGGTAATTAGGGAAAAGATAGACAATGAAAACGTATGCATATTTCATAGAGCCACTGCGACCAAAACGATGTAGTATAAGAGAAAACTAGAGGATCCTTCGGAAACTTGAGACGACAATGCACAGGTACGCAGTTAACAGAAGCGTTGATGATATTAGACAACAGGTGGTCCTTCGCAGTAACAACAATCCGCACCATGTCGAGATCGAATATGGAGTCATATGTTGCTCCACTAGGCTCGACCACTTGACGTATCACAAACGGATCACTTTACCCTATCCACTCTTGACGATATATGCGCTTGCAACTCTCTTACCATCTTCATCCTTGAGTCGAACAGAGATGACGTCCTGTGTCTCGGTGGGATCGTAATGGAACTCACTCGGCTCCGAGCCCCTATTTCAAAGTAAATCAGTGCCATCATATCCTTTGTCCAGTCAAGAACCCACCTTATTCCACCTCCTCCGCGGTTGGTTTCTGTTGGTCCATGCGGATCCTTAGCAAATTTGCTCTAGACTCATCTTGAGAGATTGAGTAGGTGCGCCATAGAAATGCTACCCAGCCCTAAATGCCAAAGTCCTGTCGCAAACTCATCGAATCATTATGTCTCGATAATAATTAGAGTTTACAGACCACCTTTTTTTGTAAGTAATTGCATGTTGAAACTGTTCATTCATCCTTGAAGCCACGGGTCATTTAGAAGCTCACGAGCGGATTTTCTCTCATCTAACATGGACGGCAAAAAACTTCAAAAATGCAACCTTGGGTGCGCCTTGCAGCTTTTCTTCAGAATTTGCGAAAGTCATGGGTGGAAGTGGCGTGCTTCCCTTCCAATGACCTGATTGCAGCGAGGTGAGTCCGCAGTCATATTGAGAGATATATTGAGAGTAGATACTTACCATTCACTGTAAAACCAACGGCGAGCGACTACTCCTTTGCTGAAATTCCACCGGCAGAGTTCCTAAGTATGCAGCCATCTCGGCGATATGATAACGGTTAGTATAGCCTTTTTCATCCTGTCCGTTGAAGAGATGCTTATGTGCTAGCATATCCCATACCTAGCGTTGGTGTCAGATTAATACTTGCCATCACCTTGCTAGCACTTACCAGACAGCCGGCATTCCAGATATCTACAGAATGAGACCAATCCAGTTCCAAGATAATTTCAGGGACTCTGTATATCTCAGGCTGTATCCACTCATGTGGATGCCTGGACCCGATACGAACTTCTCCAAAATCACACAGCACAGGGTAGCCCTAGGCGTTATCCCTGGGACGGCGGTAATGCCGCGTAGCGTAGATCGAGCGCTCATCATTTACTAGTCTTCGCGGGGAGGGGTCTTCTTCCTCAGCTTTCTCGAAATCTTCAAGGATGCTCTCAGCCTCAATGGTCAACATTATATTGCTCGCTTTGAGGTCTACAGCGAAGCCGAGCAACAGTCAATATAATAGACATTCACGTTGGAAGATGGCTGATGGGAAGATGTGAACGTACCACAATGTGTAATGTTGGCATCCGTGCGAAGGAAACCTAGGACTTGGAAAACATGTCGTAATGCCCCTCTGACCATGCTTTCTGGTAGCCCTTTTGTGTTCCCACCCAGTCTTTTGGAGGTCATATAGTGTGATTTGAAGGGGCTGGTGAACCAGGCAATGGTGATGAGTGCCGTCTGGTCGCTCAAGTTCGAAAGAACCAAGAAGAGGGCGTATAAATCGTCTCCCGATGTTTGAATACTGGACGGTTGCAAGGTGTTTATAGGCCTCCACTTCACGATTATTTGAGATTGAGATAAGGGGGACCGAACATAGACTTTCAAGGCGATATAGCAGTGATCCCTGTGGTGGTATAGCTGTAATCAGAAGATGCGGGAACTAATAGTGCAGGACTCACTTGAGATCACGGCAGAACCAAGTTGTCGAGTTGGCCCCAAACCCAAGCTTTCCCAACGCTTGGTACCTTTCCTTGAAGGCATCCCCGATGTGGACGGAATAGAACTCATCTGCGTCATAATACGGAAGGGTCTCCTCTTCAATAACTTTACCAGTTCTGAGTATTGGAGCAGATATACTTAAATTGCTTCGAGGAGGAGAGGGAGCTCGAACAGCTGTCCGCAGAGAGTCAAGAAAGCCGAACATGACTGGGGGCTGTCGTTGGATAAAAGGCAAGTTCCCTGAACGCAGAGGAGATACAGACCCTGCGGAAAATCCGGCCAACAGTTAGGACATGTGTGGGCATGTTGGATATGATTTAAAACATATGGGCGGTTTATTGCCTAGGCAATCCACCCCAGAAACCCCGGGTGGATCAGCTAGCCCTAAAAACCCGCCCCAACCCGTGGTTTTAAGAAGTATAGTCAGGTGAAAGACTGTCATGGCGGACACTCGACCGTCAGGCATCAAACTTCAAACAAGATTCCGGAGATGTGTGTCCAGGCAAGCATCTCCCAACTGGACCACAAAGGTCACTATGATCAGACCCCCATGGCCTGATCTGCCTATCGCACCTACATAGTTAGCCTGCTTGTTACACTTATAGAGAGTAGAAAGTATAAGTTTAATAAAAGTACTGATAATCCTAAGTAGTTCGTTTATTAATGCTATATGGACGCCTAAAGAAAACCAATCTGTCATGGCCGAAGTTGAAGAGGATGCACGCGCACTCGACGAAGCCATGATAGGATGGGCAAAGACAACAATACTATCCTATGAATCTTGTTGCCGACGTCCTTTATTAAACAACGATCAGACCTACTTTAGTAAACCTATAGGCAGGTATTCAACTGCAACCTTGTGAAATACCTTAGACGACATCAGCAATATTCAAAAAGGCCGTGAGAGCGTAAATGCTAGGACCCATGTGGCTCGATGTCAGTCGTGTCTTAAAGCATTGCCGTACTGTCCCATACCCTCGCACCAGCCATGTATTGAGACTATATTCTATCAAACGACTGCACAGCTTACGAATATTTAAGGAGACGTTCAACATAGATGCAACTATTCTGTCAAGAGACACGTCGCTAATCGAGCGAAACGGGGCCCCTCGGGAACCTCCACGGCCTCGGCTGCGGAGCCTGGCGAGAAGGGCTCTTATGTGCGGTCTGACTACAATTCTGGATTTTTCTGGAAATGAAGGTGTCCTCGAGCGAGGGTGATCTGAAGTTTCTGAGGAACAGGAAGTAAGCGGAAGGGCGGGACGTGAACAGGAATCGGAAGATCCGCAGGCTTGTGCTTATTTTGGGGATTGAAACCGCCACTATCACAGCAATACTGGTCGTTAGCTGATTCAAATAGCAGTATTTCATCTCAGATACTTCCTGCCTACGCAGATATTGCGAGCACAAATCAGTCTGTGGTGCGAACGATCTCTTCATGTAATAATTCTCTTCTCCATGCCAGTATGGTTGTCTGAATGTTCGGATTGGCTTGCCGTCTCACTACCAACGCAGGAACTGCCCGTCCAGACCCAAGTTGATCTAACCCAGCGGAGACAAGCCATCCTTGGTGGCCAGCAGACAAACAGTGATGACAGGAGGCCAGAGATGGTATCTGCTCATTGAGAACTGTAGTGAGTACTGGGAGCCACACGGGGCCACGAGGCGCAGGGAGCGGAGTTGGGGTTCGCCATGTTCGGTCGGGGAGGGAAGAAGAGAGGGATAAAGGAGGGGGGGGAGAGATGGAGAGAGGAAAGAGATGAAAGGTAGAGGGGTGGGAGATAGTTTGTTTAGCTATGTAAATGACAGGCAAATTGGCAAATGGCAACTGGCAACAGTATATCTGTCAATAATAAATAGACAGGTATAGGATAAATTGAACAGTTATTAGGTACTGATAGGTCTCTGCAATGGATATGGTGGTAAATGTGAAATGTAACATTAAATATTCAAGTACTAGCTTACAGCCTTCAGAGCATATTAATCCTTGTTAAATAACTATAGAGATATGGATAACAGGTATCAGTTAGAAAAATAACTTTTGGAAGAGACCTCATTAATTGGGCTTATATTTCATTCTTTGATAACAGCTCTTATCCCAACCGCTACAGTACTCCTCCAATTTCTCAAGCTACCCAACCGCTAAGTCGCAGTGCAGTAGTGCCTGCAGCATCATCATGTCAGCCTCGCGTTCCCCCCGGGTGTACCGACTGTCCGTCTATCTAGTTTCGGCCAATACTTAACCACACTCGCGAGTCAGGGCTTGCCGAGAATTGTCATGTTACTAGCTGCAAGTAACCCTCACCTTTGCGGCTCGCTGCATTATATTTTTACTGATGTAGATCATTCTCTAAGACTTCGCTTATGGCAGGCCAATTCTGATTCCACACCTGTATCACGTACGCTAATTCGACCGCTCGATTAACGCTATCCCAATGCAGATACAGTCCGAGGCTCAAAAAAAGCACTAAAGGGTGCAGGCAGCTTGTCTTCTTCTTTGAGATACCCGTCAAAACATAGCTTCGAACCATAGTCTTATTCTGCCCAGCATGCTAGCTTAGGGTTCAGTACCTCGACGTAGCAAACCGACATTGAAATGTAGAAAGCCGCGGCGATAAATTTGTTTCAACTTCTTTAGCACCAATATATTGTTGCCAATAGAACGCGCTCTGGTCATGTGGAAGATGGCCAATGTTGGAGAAAACCAAGGTATATAATTGACAATTGCGGATGTGCTGAACGTCTCCACCGTCGTTACTCTTTTCCAACATCCAGTACCAATCACCCAATCCCAATGTGTCACAACCCTTGTCAACCACTATGAGGGCATCGCGCGATGTTATCTGGAAAGAGTAACTTCTGCTGGGATACCCAGGCACGAACCCTGGAGGGAGGTGACATGGTCCGGTAACCGAGATGAGCGATAAATGAGGGTACCGAAGATTCAGACATAGATTTATTGCAGGCTTTTCAGCCGGAGCTATATAAAACCCTAAATACTAGAGCAGCTCTAACACTGGCTACAGAACTCTAATGTTCAGTTCCTATGTCAGAGTCTATTTCTTCTATCTTTCTGAGACTTTGGTCAAGATATATTGAGAATTGCTACCGGTCTTATGTTGAGGATGGCTGGCTAACGCCCGTTAAGCAGCCAGTGCCGCTAAGAACTTGTTTTTCGTCAATTGTGCCAATTTGAGGTGTAATTTCAGAAGCTAGCCTATCCAACTCCCTTTTTTTTTTTTTTTTTTTTTTTTTTTTTTTTTTTTTGGTTTAGCATAATGTGGGCATCGGTATACCCGTCGTTATTTCCCACCCTGACCTTTCTCTCATCACCGTAAACCACCTCGACCTCCCCAGAAAACGGCGTGACGACATCAACGCCCTACGAGCTGGCAATCAAATATGCCTGTGTAGTGGTGAGGTCTCTTGCATGCTTTCCCTTGTCCGCTGTCGTCACCCACAACACTTTGGAGGTGCGATAGCGGTGGCGATGGTGATACTTGCAGTGGCTGAACACTAACATTATCATGTCGTTGGCCCTAAAAAGAAGTGATACTAACAGGACGTTGTTGTGGACATATCGTGCACAGCGCCCAGCTTCGTCGACTTGTGTATACCTGTTTAGTCGATTACTTCTATCTGGATAACCCAGCTACGATTCTCACTGTATGTATTAGCTCTTCAGGTAATTGACAACAGCGGACGTCTTCCAATCAGCAGGCAGTTCGATTAATATTGCCCCCTCAGGCCCCCGCCGGCAAAGTCTTCCTCCACCGTTGTCCGTCATCATTCCGAAACACACTAGCAAAAAGCCAGCAGCAACCTTGGCACTACCGGATTGGAGGAAGACCTGAACAATGCGTATTGTTTTTTGTGGCTGCCTACTCACAGGCTGGAACAGTTATGTGGTAGTCAAAGAAGACACAAAGTCCTAGTGTCTTTTTTAGACAGTTTAAATTGACCGTAGCTAGCGCGGCTACAAGGACAGTGTAAGAAGGCCTCCTGTACATCCATTGGCGGACCTTGTTATTAGACCGGTCTCAAGGGAGTTTAAGTCTACAGTTGGCATGGTACCTCTTGCCACTGGTTATTTTCGGTCGACGCGGAACAGCATTAGTTAAAGTAGCCAAGCCGCAGTGTACGGAGCAGAGGTGCACTGTGAAATTAGACGGCGATGACCATGAGTATAAATTAACTGCGTATTAAGTACGATGGAACCCCCATCGTTCTAGATCCCGTTGTCAATATTACTGCCAAAGTGTCAGGGTCGAATCTAGACCAATCTCCGAACTCGCCGTAAATAGTGGATATAGGGCAGACGCCACTATGGGGCCCTGCCGTGGCCATGTCCACCGCGCGACAAAACTAGGGGCGAGGCTAGTTTTATCGACCGAGGCCTGGAATAGCATCGTTTGTAAGTAATTGAGTATAGACGAACCGGAGAAGGTTGTTATTGGTATTAGTTTTGGTCTCGGTCCTCGGACATGGTGTTTCTCGTCGAGGGAGCATGTCAGTATGCATACTATCCCGGTCTGATGGAGAAACTGGATCGCCATGGTGCGTTATCTGCTAAAGCTACACTCATCGCCTTGTTTCTTTATGAATTCTCTTTTTTATTTCGTGTTTTTTTTTTTTTTTGGTTTGGTTTGAATGACCTGTAAACACCGGGGTATACTAGCCAACGGAAACAGCAATGCAAAGGAAATAGGATAGTACAGCTCGCCCAGAACAAGAAAGCCACCCACGTAGTCCCACGACCTATATCCGATCCTCGATCGTCCTCCTTGGCCCAATAGACGCCGCCCCATGGTCGTCCGTCCCATCCTCCGTATGTACAATCACCTCCGTCGTCTGCACGATCCGCGTATTGATGTTAATGGGGCTTCTCCGCCTCGTCGCCGGGCTCGCGAGGTTCTCCTCGCTCCCGCCATCAGACTCAGATATTGACGGGTGATTTGCATGGATCTGGACGTGATATTTCTGCTCCTCAGGGTCCATTCGACTTCGAGGCATGCTGCCGAGAACGTGGCTGTTCGGGCCGTAGTAGGCGTTGGCGGTCCCTGTCCCCCCGGTGCGTTTGCGCGACCGCGATCCGTAACCCGTTAGGCTGTGGGTGCCACCGATAATGCTCTTGACTAGTGGCTTGATTGTAGGGAAACAGGCGGCAATGATGCCGACGTTGAGTTCGACTGAGTTCCAGATATGGTATGTTGCGTCGCGGTACGGCTCGGTCTCCTCGTAGACTCGGCTCTGGAGAACGGCTTTGACGATGGCGGCGGCGCAGGCACTGGGAGTGATAGGATTTAGTGAAAGTTGATTTTTCTGGAAGGATCACACGCACAAGTAGCCCAAGCTGAGGATACACATGAGCGATGCCCTTGTGCGTCGGTTGACCTGAATATCGTAGAACATGAAGACCGGGAGGGTGGCGTAGAGAAAGTCGGTGACGATATTAATTGCTTGCCGGCGTGTCAGGACTGGATTTCCTCATTGAAGATTAGGAACAGAGCATTCGAACATACCGCTGTTGAATTTGCCGATCTTCAGGTAAGTCGCAGACGAGTAGCATCTTGTCCCCTCCTGTGTCCTGACAGCCGAGTCCCAGGCGGCTTCTACGGGGATGCATTGCAGGATCAAGGTCAACATGCAGGCGATCGTGAATAGAAACAGGAATACTAGACGAGGTTAGTCCGTGCTAACGGGAGCAACGTCTGGCAACCGAACCGAGTGACCCGATGATGAACCGCTTCAAGGCCTTCTTCTGGGCTGCGAACCGCAGCAAGAAGAATCCAATGGAGATCTTTACAAGACTGATCCCCAGCACGATGATGATCGCGTGGCCCCAGAACCATTTGCTTAGCATCCCAAAGTCGTTGTTCTTGAAGATGGCCGCCATATACTGGCCCAGGCCATGGTGACTCTCGCCGACGAAACATGCAAGGACTCCAAAGGAGCAGATCTAATTGTATGGTCCGTGAGTAAAGGTTGTCCCTCGGTCATCTCTTTTTCTCTTATTCTGCGACCGCAAAGCGTACCATTGAAGCAACCATGATTCCATCCTCGACGTAGAAACGCCGCAGAACGAAGAGCCGGACATAGCACCGCAACAGAACCAGGAACCCAGCAAGGGCCGTTAGACTGCCCACAATGGCGAGGATTCGGGGACTATTCGAGGAAAAGTCGACTGCTGATCGGTCCATATCCATCATGTCTTGTCGGACCAACAGAGCGGGACGATCGCTGGTCGCCATCACTCGCGATATATTCCTGACGACTGGCAGGAACAAGAAAGGCAGCAAGATCCACCAGGAGGATCTATCTGTGCCGCGGCCAATTCTTTCTTATATCGCCCACGCCCGCATGTTCGAATTGAAATCACGGGTGTCAAGAACAGAATGGGAAGCCGACGATCAAGCCTGCCAGTGCCTAAAAAGAGATAACGCCGAACGAGTCCACCTATTCCAGAAGCATGTAAGGAAAGATTGATGCAAAAGTTTAATTCCTGACGTCTCGTAGACCTTAGCCTATCAATTTCGGAGAGAGCCAGAAAGGATTATTCGAATACGGCGCCTGAGGATATGAGCAAGTTGCTTTTTTTTTATTACGCTAAATCCTAGAACAAATCCTACTCCGAATAGAACGAATCCGTGAGCAATGCTAGAGAGCAATGGGCCAGCTTGCGAGTTAGCTTCTGCCCTTTGGGCTGGGTCAAGGGGAGCCCGTCCGGGGCAGGCATCTGGCCTGCCCCTTGCGTGGAATGCGCGTTCGCCCATTGGACTATTGTAAGCCCTAAAGCCCTGAAGCCCTGCCGACCTGAAACATGAGAGCCGAGCAAGGGGTACAGAAAGGCCGGATCAATCGGTGGAATAGCAATGACAAATTGCGCTACTGATTCTCCAGCCGCTGTTGCATTCAGCCACGCACGGGGGTGCCGGGGTTCGAACTCTGAAGGACCAAGCCCCGGGCCGCTGAAGGCTTGGTGCAGGGTCGTGGCGAGGCCAAGAATCAGCCGTTATTTTCATTGTTTCTACAGCTGTGCGCTAGGGGAAGCCAGACGTTCAGTATGTATCTCCATCATCGGCTGATCCGGCACTGACTGCTGCACTGACTGTTGCACTGCTGGCCAGACGCGATACAACATGGATCGGGAACACGTTGACCCGTGGGAGGTCCGAGTGGACAGCAAATGACGATCAGGCCGGGTATCTGAGATGCTTCTGACGGTTCTGATGGGCTGATGGGCCTGATGAGCAGCGTCAGAGGGATCATGCCGATCCGGCCATTCTCCGGCCACGGCCCCTCCGTCTCCTTCAGGGAAGTCAGAAGTGAGATTGCTAATAAGTATCGGAGAAATTAGAGCTATATTTAGCCGTTATTATCTCGCACGGCTCATGACTGCATGGCACATGGTCATGCTGTCCACGTATTCCAAACTATATAATCTTTAATGATTTTTTTAGGGCTATTCCGTTTATTACCTTTATCTCATATATACCTCTCAGGCTGTTATTCTGGCCGGTCATTTTGGCTGGCTTTTGGCAGGTCGGTCTGCCCGTTTTTAGGGCATTAGCAGCACGGACAGCTACTTGCACCGTACTAAGATGAAACCTAGCCGGGGCCAGATACTGCGCTGGCCAAACCTTCTTTGATCGCTGCTCCACTCTTCGTGATCCGCTGGGCCCGTCCTTCGAGACTGAGACATGGACTACGGAGTCCTCCGTAGTCACCCTGACGGTCCGGTGGGGGGCGGCTGGAGGGGCAATGTGCTCAACTTTTGCGGCCGCGGGGATTGGATCTCGATGTGATCGACAATCGCATTCCTTTTCCTCAAGATTCTTCCATTGGAAGGTGTCGATCGCAAGGAACATGTCCCCGTAAGTTGTTGTTGGGGTTGTCTTAGTAGTTTTCTCTGCAGATTGGGATTGCAGAATTGACCGTTGCTGCCAATTAATATTTAATATCGTTAGCACCTCCGAGGTCTTCCGGGGCTTTACACCGGAGTAGTCATCATGCCTCTCAAAAGGCCAAGGCATCAAATCCCTCACTGGGTCACTGGGGTTGGGATCGAGATTGCATCCATAGCGAACCCTGTCAATCCTGCCCTAGCGCGGCGACGGCGGCTTGGCTGCAGCCCTAGTTCACGTCCACCACGACGGCGCCTCCGGCTCGCACCTTTCTCCCTTCCCGAGCAGAATTTGAGGTTTCAGCCAGCCTGAACCTTCAAGGAGCGTGGATTGCACTTTTGCACTCAGGCAAGCATCCTGTCGATATAAGAATGCACAGTGTCCCAACGAAACTGTTGGTTTAGGCCGCCCCGGGGTGATACCCCAGAACGGTATTGTAGCCTCAAAGGCACTGACTTCTAGTCTATTAGTCTGCACTACTGCTAAAAGCACTAAAATAAATTGCTACTCTAAGCGAGCTACGTGCCTGTACCGGAGTACTACCTACAAGTCTATGCGATGGGTCGATGCTCGGCTGGCTCGGTGGCCAGAAGCGAGCTTCCGGATTCAAGGGGGCCGCCCTATTGTTGTGCCATGCACTCTGGAGTACGATTTGATAGTCTTCTCCGTACATATGTATGCACGTTGACTGCGGCCATCTCCACCCAGAGCGTGGCTGCCCATTCCGTGCGCTATTGGAATCTTTGCCGGTTGCTAGTAGCAGCCGCTAGACGGCCAGCCCCAAGTTGCCCCAACCTGATCTATTGTGATCTATCGTTTACCTCCTGCCGTAGACAGCTAGCATGACCATACCAAGCTCCCGGCAGCCCTCGTGGACGACCGCGTAGATGACCGCGTGGGCGGCGTCGTAGACGGCGTCGCGGCTATGGAGAGAGAGTAGAAGAGCCGGTTCTGTAAGAAAAGGGAGTTTCCAGAAGCTATAAGTTTTAAGTACAATCCCGGCCAGTACGACGATCCTTTCTTTCTTTCACTCATCCTCAGCCTGGTTTCTCTCCTCATCCTTCATCTTCCCTCCCTTGCCCCCTTCTTCTCATAATCCTCGCCATGCGCTTCTCCCTCGCTGCCGTCGCGGCCGCCCTTGCTGCGGTTCCCCAGGCCACGGCCACCTTCAATGTCGACGAGTGGGATATCCTCGCGGGCAAAGCGCTGCTGAAACAAGTTGAGTACCAGTTCATCAAGCCGCGGTACTTCAACAGCACGTGTACGCCTCACAATGCTGCCGTCCGTCGCGAATGGTGCGTGGCCAGACCATCCGGCGCCCTTCCCATTGGGCCGCGTTCTAACGTCGCATAGGGGTGCATTGAGCAAGAGAGAGCGTAAGGAGTACATTGACGCCGTTCAATGTCTTATCGACTCCCCGTCCAAGATCGATCCTTCATTTGCTCCTGGTGCCCGCACTCGATTCGATGACTTTGTCGCTGTGCACATCAACCAGACTTTCATTATCCACACAACTGTAAGCGCAATTGATTCAATTGTCAACGCTATTTCCCGCTTTTCTTCGAGTAACTAATCGGTCCTGCGTCCAGGGTAACTTCCTGACATGGCACCGCTACTTCACCTGGGCCTATGAACAGGCCTTGCGCAACGAGTGCGGCTACAAGGGCTACCAGCCGTACTGGTCCTGGCCAAAGTACGCCGATGACCCCCTTAACTCTCCCATCTTTGACGGCTCCGAGTACAGCATGTCTGGTGATGGCTCCTACGTCCCCCACGACGGCCCCCTAGCGGCCCCAGGTATTACCCTGGAGCCTGGCAACGGTGGTGGCTGCGTTGCCTCGGGACCCTTCAAGAAGTACGCTTTTCTCCTCGCCCACTACCACCACCAAGCGTTGATTGTAGTGCTGACAAAAACAGCTTCACGGTAAACCTCGGGCCCCTTTCTCCGACCCTCCTCGTCGATGGCGTCACAGCCCAGAACGGCACTGGCCTCAACTACAACCCCCGCTGTCTCCGCCGCGACATCAACGTTGACGCCGCTTCTTGGACCACAATCGACAAGGTGCTTGACCTCTTCAACCGCACCACTATTAGCGACTTCCAGGGTCGTCTGCAGGGCGATTTCCCCAACGGCTACCTGGGCGTGCACAGCGGCGGCCACTACACCATCTCCGGTGACCCTGCGGGCGACTTCTTTGCGTCTCCCGGCGACCCTGCCTTCTATCTGCACCATGCTGCCATCGACCGTGTCTTCTGGACGTGGCAGAATCTTGCCCCCCGCGAGCGCACTTTTGTCGTGGAGGGCCCGACTGTTCTCCCGGGTCTGGGCATCGACGCTCCGAATGCGACGCTGGACGACGTGCAATACTTCGACGTTCTTGCAAAGGATGCGACAATCCGCGAACTGCTCGATACGACCGCTGGGCCGTTCTGCTACATCTACCTTTAATTAGGATCTTTGTATACTAATGGCCTTTTTCCGTTGTACATAATATAGCATTAGACCTTGATAACTATAAATAAATCTCTAATCACGATCTACCAGAAATCTCCTGCGGACAAGGCTCTAAAATTCTTTCAAACACTGCACTTTGCTTTGTTTCCAGTTCCCCCAAGAGACAGGTATATAAAGCAACTGCAGCCTCGCTGACGATACAGCTAGGTAGCCGCTACTTGGCTATTACTTACCCAGCCAGGGGGAATATAAAGGATATAGTATAACACGGTACGCCTCTAATTCTCCCGACCCTCTCTATCCACGTGCTTCTCGTTGCCGCGCTGCCTTCATTTGCAGTCATTTGATATCGTCATCCAATATCTACCTCGAAAAAACCGTCTTTTAGAGGCCCTGAGAAACGCCAGAGAAGCCTTGTTCAAGAGTAAATTCCACCTCCAGGAGTAATCAACATCGTCCAAGACCCAGCAACCCACTGCCTCTCACCTGCAGCCACCGGCTATCTCTCGTCCTGGTCGGGAGCGTGCTCTATTGTGATCCGAGTGAGAGGCCTTGGTTGGCCTTTTCAAGATCGGCTTGAGCGTGCTGTGATGGAGAGCTCCTAGCGGCTGTTCCTCCCCTTGCGAAAATTCTGCAATCCGGTGGGCTCGTCGATCATATTTGGCAGCTACTAATCGTACCAAGGACGCAACGGCGAGGGCCTGCTGTGACCCTGGCATTGAGGACCAAAACATCCTCTCTGTCTGCTAGTCCATCCATCGGCAGATAATTAGGATGATGGTGCAATGCTTGCAATGGGTACAAGCGGTGGAACTGACTGCTTGAGCGCGAATAGGCATAAAGATATTGAGACCGACAACCTGTTGGTAATGGCTAACGATATTGGATAGTGGAATGCATCCATTCAAGTCTCTACATTATCTATAGATTCGCGCTCAGGGTTGTGCTATGTATATCGTCAACAGCAGCCCACCTCTCCTCAACATCCTCCCAGGCGTCATACGAGAACAACCACCCGCCAACCCCGAACCTCCGCCAGACGAGAGGGTCCTCTCCCTCCTTCAAGCCATCGGGCAAAGGCCCCCTTGCTCCAGCCATCCAGCTCCGCTCAACTTCCTCGAAAGCACGCATCTTCCAATCTCGCTCTTGCTGTTCCACCCCGTCGTCGAGGTGGTTAAGGTCCTGCTGGATCGACCCTCGCTTTACGACCGTCTCCGTCCTCAGCTTTCGGCACAGCTCGTACACCGACAGTGCTTTCTTTCTCTCTTCTAGTGAGTCTGATGTGAGCCGGGCTAGGCATTGGCCTAGGACAGCGGCATCCTCAAATGTAATTCCTGCCCCGCTGGCAAGGTATGGGAGCGTTGCGTGCGCGGAGTCGCCAAGGAGAACTAGGGTTTGGCTTGGGTGCACCCATGTATCCAGCGGATTGCGGATGCATAAGCGCCAGCGGAGGACAGATGGACAGAGGGTGAGAAGCTTTCCAATGCTGTACTCAGTTAGTGCTTTCGTCTTTCAGAGTTCTAATTCCAGCGGGCAAATACTTTGGATCCCAGTCGGCAAATAGACTCTGCATCTCGTCAACATAGCCTTTCAGGGTTGATGGGCCTTCTTCCGGCATGTTATCCGGCACTAGGAGGACGAGATTGAGCTGGGAGGAATTGCGAAGCGGGTACGTCACTGCCCTGCTATCAGAAATGGCACCAGTGTGAGGGCGCAGCTTGTGGACAACCTACCTGCATGCGCCCCAGGCCCGTACCAGTAAGTCACAGCTTTCTGGTCTAGGTACTTGGTCAGTTCAACATCTCCAGTCCTGCGTATATCGTTTGCATCTAGGAGTATCCGATAGGCCATATCGCCCGTTCGATGCGGCGGCTCCGGTCTTCCTAGGAGAACCTCCCGACAACGTGAATTGATACCATCAGCGCCGACAACCAGATCTGCAACCTGCGGTGCTTGGCCCGTAATGAACACTGTTGCGGTATTGCTCTCGACGTCGAACTCGATACTGGCGACTTCTGAGTTGGTATGAACGGCCGCTCCTAACTCAACCGCCCTCTGCAGTAAAACAGCATGTAGGTCCGCGCGGTGGAAGTCGTTGAACGGCGCTCCGTGCTCAATACCTGCTTGGGCAAAATCCATGCTCGTGATAAGGTCGCCCTTCCAGCTGAGGATGTTGCATGTCTGAGTCTGTGAGGCCTTGGATGCCAGCTTGCCGTGGACATCCCATGATCGCAGGATTTTCGTACTATTGGGCAGGCATTGAATTCCCGCACCGACTTCGCCAATCTCGCGTGCAGACTCGAGGACTGTGACGGAATGGCCGGCGAGGCGGATTGCGATGGCAGCACCGAGGCCACCGAGGCCAGCCCCTATTATGATCACCTAGGTCGTTGTCAGACGCACTCCGCTTCGAATTCTAGGAGCAAAAACCATGCCTTGATGGTCGAGCTAGCCTCCCGCTTTCTGGGAGTTGTTTTGGCCTCGGGGTTTTGGTTCGTTGTCATTGTGACTCGCTGTCCAGGGTTAACTGCTGCATTGCGAAGCGGGTTGCGCGTTGGGTTTATTTCCTCGCGCTGTCTGAGGGTGGGGTGCTGAGTCTAGAGGTATAACCATGAGGACCTCTGTCGGATAGCTCGGATTCCCGCTGATCTGTTGCGGACTGTCCAAGGATGGGGTTGGTGCCTGAAGGGTGGAGGTTAGTGCAGACAACATCGCGATCTTTGTAGGATATGCCGTGGCTACACCAAAAGCACAAGAGTTACCACCTACAGCCGTATAAAAGTTTGTCCTTTCTCATTGTCAGTAGATGAATCCCATAGAGTCCGTCCTTTATATCCACCTCGGCTGATGTCGGAATTACGAGACCAGCTTGGCTGTGACTGTCCAACGGGCACTCTCGTTCCGCTCCTCGAATCCATCACGGAGTCTGCCCCGATCGCTTGGCCTTCTGACTTCCAAGCACTGCTGAAATACGCACGGCATTCGAATCAGCGGGGAAATGCACCCCAGGGTCTGCAAAATGTGGGGTACGGCATTTGTTGCTGTTCCATCCTCGGTTCTTCATCATTCCAGCCTATGTAGACATCGTAAAAGGCCTGCGCCAAGTCATGCAGAGCTGAAGAATGAAACGCCGTGCTCCAAGGAGACTGGAGGAGATGCTCTATCTAGACTGACAGTCCTCGGTTGGCGCAGAAAGTCAATGCTACAATGCGCGATTAGCATGTGGTTGGCCTCTACTTACTTCTCCGTCTTGATCACGCGGGTGAGATGCTGCTGCTTTGCCTGAATGACTTGCTAACGCTCCCAAGGCAGTGAGGTCGCGATACCGAGGATCTTGGGCTGGGAGATACCCTTGCAATGGGTAGTATCGACCAACTGCCGACGCTACCAAAGCGTTGACATTGCCGGGCGTTGTATTAAACGGATCTAGGATGAAGATATAAAGAGAGGCAGGTCTACCCTCGAAGAACACGAACATCTTCACAGCAGAACAACCGGTCTCATCAAGATAAACGCACCCAACGCTCCCTCAATCAAGCAAGCAAAATGAAGCTCCAGCTCCACCTTGCCCTTTCCCTCCTTGCTGCTGTCGTGGCAGCCAATCCGATCCGTCTCGACGAACGCCAGAGTATGCAAGAAGGGTTTCTGTTGCTTCTTGAAGATGGCCTCGCTAATCTTATATAACAGTTACGGGAAACGAGCTTCGCGACGATTCCTGCCACGACGTCACCTTCATTTTCGCGCGTGGCTCTACTGAGCTTGGCTACCTGGTGAGTGACTGTATCATCAAGGTCAATCAGCAAGACCAGACGCTAACTATGAGCTAGGGCAGCACCGTCGGGCCCGCTACCTGCAATGCCCTGAAACTCCGGAAGCCCGGCCAAGTTGCATGCCAGGGCGTTGCGCCAGCGTATATCGCCGACCTGGCCTCTAACTTTCTGCCGCAAGGGACGAACCAGGTTGCTATCAACGAAGCCAAGGGGCTCTTTGAACTCGCGGCGTCCAAGTGCCCTAACACCAAGGTCGTTGCGGGTGGATACAGCCAGGGAGCGGCTGTCATGCACGCTGCCATCTCGCAGCTCTCGAGTGCTGTTCAGAACCAGATCAAGGGTGTTGTTCTCTTTGGCGATACGCGCAATGAGCAGGATGGCGGACGTATTCCGAACTTCCCCACTGATAAGACGAAGATCATTTGTGCGCTGGGTGATCTGGTTTGCGAGGGCACGCTCATCATTACTGCAGCTCATCTTAGCTACATCGATGATGTTCCGGATGCTGTTAACTTTCTCGTTGGGAAGCTTTAGGTAGCTCACTCTCAGTTTCTGAATTTGGTGTGAGCCCGGTTTCCAGTCTCTGGGAGTTCTTTGCTGGAATTATCGGGACGTTTGTTCTTTATCGGCGAGGCCGCCGACCATAGTCCTATATAGGTATTGAGGCAGAATGAATATGGGTATTTTTTCATACACAGTCTGAAACATGTAGTTACGCATGCAGGGGTATCTACTCTTCTATAATGTATAGGTCGTGGACTTCTGCACAATACGTCTTAAGTTCCAAGATGTGGGAAGGCTGTACTGGTACAAGAGTAGAGATGCTCAATGACAACAACTGAACTCAACAGACGAGTTGATGAGAATTACGCCAAATCCTTTTGGGCCAAATCCTCAGGGACAAGTCCTCAGGGACAAGTCTTGACAGAATCTCATCGATATGGCCCGCTACCGTAAAATGAGTGTCGCCTTTGAACTCGCGCAGCACGCAATGTGGCAGACGCTCAGCCATGTACCGGATCATTTCTATTGGAGACAGCGCATCCTTTTGACCATGGCAGAGCTGGATTTTGCTATATGTAACATCCTCAAAGCGAAAACCCCAGTCCTGTGCTAAGAGAATAGCCTCTTGCACAGTCGCGGCGCCTCCCTGCGCAAATGCTTCAAATACCATTCTCAAGGCCATTTCGCGTCGTTCTTCTGTCGGAAGCGTACTTTCCTCTGCAATTTCTTGCTTCTCTAGCCAGTTATCCAGCCATCGGATTACTGGCCTGGTACTCACGCCATAACGGTAGACTCCTACTAAAGCGTCCAGGATCACTCGACACGCTGTCGGGGAATGAATGGCCGCGAGCATATCAACCTCCTTGCGATCGAGATATGCACCCTCCCAGAAGCCCAAGGTCCAGCTCCTGCCAGGATTCCCACCCCAGCGAGTCGATCGTGCGGTAGCGAGTGGGCGCAAGCAAACGCGTAAGGCCCACCGTCAGAGTCTCCTAGAACAGCAAACCTGAATATGCCTAAGTGGTCCGCAAGCGACTGCGTGTCTTGGAGATAGTCGAGTATCCGGCGGTTTGGCTGGAATGTAGATAGGCCGTACCCGGGTCGATCCGGCGCAATAATGCAGAGATTCCGCCCGCAGGCAACGTTGTCGAACGCAGAACCCTCAAGGCGCGATGATGGAAAGCCATGGAGATATAGCAGTGGGAATCCTTTCGGATTACCATACTCGGCGTATCCGAGGGCGCGACCCTCCTGGAGGGTGAGGACCTGGTTAACGCGGCGTTCATTTTTATTTTCTTAATGCGAAAAGATGAGTCTCAATGCGAAAATGACATTTTTTAAAGGTATTTTCATGTGCTGACGCCGCTGAGATGTTGAAAAGCAAATTTAAACGAGCAGTGCTGACTGTCGGGCGATGATTCGAGGCTAGAGTAGGGCGCCGCATCACGCCAGATAGAGCATCACCAAGGGCAGTGTTAGAGGGCGACGCATATCGCGAACTGCTTCAGTTGTTTTCATTCTTTCTCTATAGAGATAGGCTCCACTGTTTATGGTTGCCGTGCCCGGTTAGTTTGAGGGTAATGAGGTCATAAGTATGTATTTGGGATCCTCAACTGCGACCTCGAACTTCAGTCCAACCTTTTCCTAGCGGAAGGAGACAGGTGAAAGAATGAATCAAGCCAACTTTCATGATGAAACATCTGCTCAGGACTTTGCCGCGGCTTCCTCGACAGAGATGGCACAGTGTTCGAACCCTCTCCACAGACGTCCTTCAAAAGCCTCGCGATGACAAGGAGCGTGTCGTCATCCTGGGGTCGGGATGGGGAGGATACACAATGTCACGAAAGCTCTCGCCAAAACGCTTCGCTCCGGTCGTGGTATCTCCTCGATCGTACTTTGTCTTCACTCCGCTCCTAACAAACACGGCTGGTGGCGACTTGGACTTCTCCCACATTGTTGAGCCGGTCCGGGATCCTAAGATCAGGGTGGACTTTATCCAGGCCGCCGCCCGTGCTATTGATTTGGATCGCAAGACGGTTCTGTGTGAGCCGACGATTGTTAAGAGCGGTGTCACATTGACCCATACTGAGGAGGACGAAGGGGGCTCCGAGCCCGCAAATATATGGGAGAAAAGCGAAATGTTCGAGATCCCGTACGACAAGTTAGTTATCTCAGTCGGCGCCATTAGCAGGACATTCAAGACTACTGGCGTAAAGGATAACGCCATCTTCTTCCGGGATATTGGCGATTCTCGCAGGGTCCGCCGCCGGGTCCGCGAATGCTTTGAGCTGGCCACCTTGCCATCTACCAGCCCAGAGATGCGCAAGCACCTGCTGCATTTTGCCATCGTCGGTGCCGGTCCCACTGGTACTGAGCTGGCAGCGGCATTGCGGGACTTTATAACTTCAGACCTCATCGCTTTGTATCCGACCCTGGAAGGGTTGCCGCGGATCTCGCTCTATGATGTGGCTCCCAAGGTTCTTTCCATGTTTGATGAGTCGTTATCACGCTATGCCCAAGAGACAATGAAGAAAGAGGGCATCGAGGTACAAACCTCTCATCATATCCAGGACCTCCGCTGGGGCGCTCCAGACGCGGAGCCGCCTTACCAGAAAGACCCTCGCGGCTGCCTCACTCTCACCACGAAGGAGGAAGGGCAGATTGGCGTTGGAATGTGTGTTTGGGTGACGGGGAATGCCATGAACGAGCTGTTGCGCGATTCGCTTCGCGATGTCGAGGTATTTCCGTTCAATTCAGCTGTGATGAAGGATGGAACCGAAGCATCGAAAGACACGTCTCAGGGCTCTTGGGCGTACAAAAAGGCTCCTCGAACCGGCGCACTTCTTGTGGACGGCCATCTACGCGTACAGTTAGAGAACGACACCGGCGCCACAGCCGTGCTCCAGGACGTGTTCGCTATTGGTGACAACGCAATGCTGGAGGGCGCCTCGCCCCCTGCTACCGCGCAGGTGACTGCTCAGGAAGCCAAATGGCTGGCAACTCGCCTTAATCAGGGCAATCTGCAAAGTTCGCCTCCATTTTCTTTCCGCAATATGGGCACGCTGGCGTACATTGGCGACGAGAAAGCGCTGATGCAACTGCCAAACGAGGAGCGCGGGTATCTTCCACAGAAGCTCACAGGGAGGACGGCGTGGCTGGTCTGGAATTCAGCGTATTTGACAATGACTATCAGCTGGCGCAATAAGTTGCGAGTAGCGCTTCGTTGGATGCTGAATCGGTTCTTTGGACGCGATATTTCGCGGTATTAAGAATGGCAACGGTCTCCTATGAGGGTGTGGTGAAGAAATATATATTAGACACCTGTGAAGGATTGCCAGCAATACCTACATAACTCCCTAGAACAGAGGGGTAGCTTGGAAGTAGCAAGGATAATCTTGAATACTACCTCCTGGCGATAGATTCCAATAGAAATAGATTTATCTACATGTTCGAGCTTCAATACTTTCTTTGTACTGTTGTTTTTTGAGCCAATGTGCTTTATGCGCAATTATGCTAGCGGTTAGTCAGCATCCCCGCATTGAAGCGATCGGGTGGAACTGTTTGGAATTGGGAGCTTGGATTTGAACGGACAATCTCAATTCACTCCCCGCTTCCTCCACTTTTCCGGCTTTGACGAGCGAGCTCTTCTAATGCATCGCAAGCTTGTCGGCGTCTCAAGGACGCTCTAATGTCATGTCAGGCGACTTGAGGAGGCCGAGAGCAGGGGCCTGTGTGACTTGTCGGTAAGTGGTTCGCATCTTTGCAAGCATGGAATAACACTGAAGATTCACGTCTTGACAGGTCCCGCAAGCGCCGCTGCATTCCGACGCCCAACGGAGACGGCTGCCAGCTTTGCCATGAAACAGCAAAGCCCTGCAGCCTCAAGATCGTGTCACATTTCGAGAGGGCGAACAATGGTGGACGGTACCGGTCGATCTGCGGAAACGGGTCACTGAACCTGCCGAATAACGGTTGCGAGGCTCGTGAGGCTCCTCTTGGAGGGCTGGCATCGCGAGTTATTTGGATCGAGCTTGTTCAGCTCTACTTTCGCTTTATACATGACATTGCCCACACAATATTCCATGAGCCCAGCTTCCTTTGTCGCCTTTATAATGGCACGGCGCCCATGATCCAGGTCTATGCAATGTGTGCACTGGCTGCGAGGTATACTTGAATGCGTACAAGTATTGAATACCTCATCCTTAGTAACCTCGCACTGCAGATTTTCCAGCAATCCGATTTTTGAAGGAACGGCTCCGTGCGATCGAGGAAAAGCGTTCGTCGCGGAAGCAGTTCGCCTTTGCCAGCCGTATATGATATCCCCGAGTCTGGAGACGGCCCAAGCGTTTTTGTTGATTGGGTACTATTTCAGCGGAGAAAGCAACGTGGATGGTAAACACATATACGTAGGATTGGCTCGTCTGCATGCCGAGAGACTATCGCTCAGCGACAATCTGAGTGCTGTTTATCAGGAGGAATACCGGCGGACTTGGTTGTCAATTCACATTACAAGCCATTGGTCGGCGTGGGATATGGCGATGGAGCCCCTCAGTTTGCCTGACGGATCAGACTTCTTACCTAGGATTGATGATGCAACGTTCCGCACTACCAACGCCGCGCTCCTCAATGCCAACCATATCCAGGATGAATTTCGTTGTGACATGTGGGCGCAAATGGCACGAACGCTTGGGATATTTGCCAAGGTCAATAATGTACTACGACGTTTGAGCCGCAATATGATCTCTTTTGATGACTATTGTGTACAGGCAGCGGAACTGGAAACTTCCTTGGACCGATGGGCGGAAAGCCTGTCGCCGAAGTTGACGTGGAGCTTTGAGAACCTTATGTCGCTGGCGGGAAGGCGGCTCGGTCAGATATATCTGGCTATGCATGTTGGCTTCTTCCACTTCAAGCAAATGCTCTTTTTCCCATTCCTGGATGCCAGAGCCTTTAGGAATTCAAAACCCAGCGGAGCTATCAAGTGCAAGGACAGCGCATCCGTAGTCTCGTCTATCCTGCAATATTCCAAGAATATCAAGGACTGCGAGCTGGAGAACTTCATCTATGGACACATTGGCGTCGTTAGTTCGTGTGTACATCTCCATACGTTGTTATTCAGCGATGATTACCGGGAACTCTCTCTCACGCGACAGCGTCTACTATCCAACTTTCAGTATTTGATGGCGCTTAAGTCATATTGGCCAATTGTGGAGCATTTTGTATGTCTGAAGACATGACTTAAACGGCTTCGCTAACGGATTTTAGGCCATCCAGCTGCGGACATTCCAAAATTCCTGCAGGGACTCCATATCAGATCCATTCATGCTTGACAACTGGATGGCTCGCTTCCTCACAGAACACTCGTCGCTGCTGTCAGAGAGGCAGCTATCCCAATCCGCCGAACCTGAGAGACCCCTGGCGAGCGACTTTAAGACCAGCTCGGGCACTGCTACGGCTGCGATGCTGCCTACGATCGAATTCATGACTACTTATGCCAATGACAACTACGGATCAAGCATAACAGAGGATGAATTATCTCAATGGAACGATCTGTCGCGCTTGTTACATGACCAGGATATAACAGGGGAAGCCCTGGTTGACAGCGCCTTGACCTGGTTATTGGACGATCGAGGTAACGAAGTGGCTTCGACATGACGCTTTTCGCAGACCCATTAGTACATAAAGGATTGTTGTCTGGGTCGCGACGAATATTTCTCAATTTAATTTCAATCTGCTGTTGCGCATGATCGAGCGTTCTCTCATCCATCCCTTAATCGCCTCCCTCAAAAGTTTCACGGACCAGAGAATAGCGTCTGAAAGTACCATGACCCTGTTAGCACCTTTGAGATGGCCCCCTTACCATTCAGTACTCCATTCACCCCACGTGAACGTGGCATAATGGTCTCGATGGTCACAGTGTTTGACGTAACCTTCATACTTGCCCTAAGCGTTCGAGTATCATGATGCACACTGATACTCGTATCAATGGTGCGACAAACTTTCAATCATTGTGACTAAAACGATCGATCACTGGGAGACATTCAAGTCGACATGCTAACTATATAAGAGAACGCTCGTAGAGTTGTGAACGATGGTTCGCGAGGTTCGGTTCAAAGTTACAGCCTTGCATTTAGCCGAGAGTTCAACAACAGCGAATCGGCTTTTGAGTTCGCCGCCTATGTCTCCACGAGATCTCCATCTCAGGTTACTTTTGGAGGCTGGAGCATGGGCTTGCGATCCGCTGATCAATGATTATGTCGTGAGATGCTCTAGCAGGCATTCGCAACCCCAATCGGAGTCTACTTTAAGCCAATAATGTATCATTATGCAATCCCCAGTCGCGCGGTGCGTTTTTCCCCGAGCGGGACCTGGCACGAATGTCTGTCAGAGTTGGAGTACATATAAGGTGAGAGCAGAGGCCATCTGCCTTTCCGTCTCTGAAGATCTTATACAGTAACGGACTATGGCCGACCGGGTATCTCTAGCGTCCCCGACATTCGAGCATCATCCCACTGGCTTTGGCGTAGGAACAGCCACTCCACGACTCTCCTGGCGCTTTCTGATTGCCGAAGGGTGTCCTCACAACTGGAAACAGACGGCATATGAGGTCCAGATCATCCGTGGCGAAGAACCAGAGACAGAAACCCATCTGGTAACTAGTGATGCCTCAGTTCTGGTGCCATGGCCAAGTATACCGTTGAAGTCCCGAGAATCTGCCCAGGTACGGGTACGGGCTTTCGGTCGCGGGGTCGACCAGCCTGAGGTGGAGCCGACTGATTGGTCGTCCTGGACGGTGGTCGAGTGTGCGCTGCTCAACAGAGAGGACTGGTTTGCGCTTCCCATCACAGACCCGGCAAAGGCCGCCGATGGCCCCTTACGTCCTCTACGATTCCGTAAGTCGTTCGACCTCTCAGGAAAGGGGACCGTTTCTCAAGCACGCCTTTATATCACGAGCCTGGGTATCTACCGAGCATTCATTAATGGACGCGAGGTTAGTGACCATTGCCTGGCGCCAGGTTGGACGAGCTATCGCTACCGGTTGAATTATCAGACGCTGGACATTGCGCCATTTCTCAACCGCGATGGGCCAAATACAATTGCTATCGAAGTCGCGGAGGGCTGGTATGCAACCCGCTTGGGCTTTTTGGGCGGACGAAGGCAACTCTACGGCGACATAATTGCAGCAGTTGCACAATTGGAGGTCCAATTCGAGGCTGAGACCTTTTCTCTGGTTACAGACCACACATGGACTTGTCAGCAAAGCGCGATCCTAATGAGCGAATACTATGATGGTGAGATCTACGATGCGCGCGAGGAAACCCCGGACTGGAACAGCGGTTTTCTCGAAAGCAGCAACTCACCCTGGGTACCGGTCCAAGTGCTGCCTTTCCCAACTGCAACATTGGTCGCCCCGGACGCTCCCCCAGTTAGGGTCACGGAAGAGATCAAACCCGTATCAGTCCTAAAAACCCAATTAGGAAAGACTATTGTGGACTTTGGCCAAAACCTCGTTGGTCGAATACGTGTACGCTCAATCAACAAACCACCCGGATCCCGCATAACTTTCACGCATGCCGAGGCGTTGGAACATGGAGAGCTCGCGACCCGGCCGTTGCGCATCGCAAAATGTATGGATGAAATCATTTGCGCTGATAGAGAGTTGACTAATTGGTCGCCTCATTATACGTTTCACGGATTCCGCTACGTCCAAGTCGATGGATGGGACGAAAACAGCGACGGTTCATTGCTTGCAAACCTAACGGCACTGGTGATGCACACCGATATGCGACGGACTGGCTGGTTTTCATGCTCAAACCAAATGGTTAACCAACTGCATAAAAACGCTTTGTGGAGTATGCGAGGCAATTTTGTGTCTATTCCGACGGACTGCCCTCAGCGTGATGAACGCCTTGGCTGGACTGGGGATATTCAAATTTTCGGTCCGTCTGCAAACTTCCTCTATGATACCGCCGGCATGCTGGGGAACTGGCTTCAAGACGTTGCTGTGGAACAGCTCAATGAAGGAAAGGATGGATGTGTGCCACCGTTTGTTGTTCCGAACGTAATACCTGAAGAGCTCTGGCCGCCTACGCCACAAGCACAATGGGACGACGTGGTAATCTTGGGCCCATGGGCGTTGTATCAATCCTATGGTGACTCTGACATTCTTCGCCGACAATACAAGAGCATGCTCGCCTGGATTGACAGAGGCATTCAACGAGGTCCAGACGGACTCTGGGACCCTGAGGTGTGGCAACTGGGCGATTGGTTGGACCCAACTGCACCGCCAGTGGAACCGGGAGACACGCGGACTAATGGGACATTGGTGGCAGATGCCTTTCTAGTACGTATCACATCTGTGATGTCTCAGATTAGTGAAATCCTGGGAGAAGTCGAGCATTCAAAGCGATTCCAGGAACAACTTGGTCGGCTGAAGACCGCATTCCAAGCCAAATATATTGCCCCATCAGGTCTGCTCGTAGGAGATACCCAGACAGCCTTGAGCCTTGCTATCATTTTCGAGCTACATGCCACCGCCGAGCAAGTGAAGGTGGCAGCAAGCCGCTTGGTTGAGTTGGTGCGCCTGGCGCAGTTTCGGGTGGCTACGGGGTTTGCTGGAACTCCCATCATCACACACGCCCTGACGAAAGGTGGTTATCCACAAATAGCATACCGGATGCTGCTTGAGAAGCGTTGTCCGTCCTGGATGTACCCCATAACTATGGGCGCGACGACCATGTGGGAGCGATGGGACAGCATGCTTCCTGACGGCTCGATCAACCCCGGAGAGATGACTAGTTTCAACCACTATGCTTTCGGTTCGATCATCAACTGGCTTCACAGCATCGTAGCTGGCATCAGCCCACTCGTTCCTGGATGGAAAGAATTTAGGGTCCAACCAATTCCCGGGGGCAATATTGATTCTGCTGAGGCTGTTTATGAGACTCCCTATGGGCGGTTAGAATGTCGATGGAGGATCGAGACCGACAGAGGTCTTTTTACGCTGGAGCTCCTCGTTCCACCGAACTCCCGGGCTTTCGTTACTTTGCCTAGTGATACAGACCTTACTGGACAGCAACAGCAGCAGGGGGAATGGGTCGGATCAGGGCGCTATCATTTTTCATCGCCCTTCAACTGGAGCCGTTATAGTCACGACTGGCCACCGAGGCCCAAGATCCCTATCATGCGGCAGCCGGAGCCCGATTGCATTGCATGAGCTGGGCCACGAATACCTCTTTAGATGCAAGGACTAAATAGAGATACGTAGATCAAAAGGCGAAAACTTGATACGTTTAGTAAAATTAGTTCCACATAATTATTGCCATGGTTTTGTCTTGCGGTCTCCATCCGTAAGACGGTCATGTGAGCTCTGCCGACGTCGCTCCTCTTTTCCCGGCTTTCGTGTCTTCCTTCATCCCGTCCCGTATCGTGGTTCTCTCTCAGACTGGGTTGCTCATCCATTGCCCTTTGAACTTGCTGTTACGCCCTGCGAGTCCCATTTGTTCAACGGTACATAATAGGGGTATTCTAGGATGCGTCCGACATCCTCCTGCACGCAATGTCGGTACGGGTGCTGAACGCAGTCCCCATGAACACACTCTGATACTCTTCTAGATCCCGCAAGAAACGATGTATAACGCCACAGCCGGGAAGATCATGCATCTCCTGTTCCCAGAAAAGATGGAAATGCGATCTGGCCGACGACTATCGGGGCAACTCCGGCAGTAGCGCTTTCAACGGCCGCCTAAGCATTCCTTACTCTGATTCACGCATCCATCGAGGACCAGAGACGAGGATCGCTCCCGCCGAAGGCAAGATCAGCGTATCGCAGTCGCATCTCAGCCTGCCTCCAGAACCTGTGTGCAATGAGCTCGTTGACCTGTACTTTGATTTGATTGATGAGAAACAGCTGCTTCTCTTCCATCGCACCACCTTTGTAGCGGAACAACGCGCCGGAAGGGTTCCAGAATTTCTTGTCCTCGGAATGATTGCTCTGATGGCCCGGTAGGTTCACCACTCCCAGTTTCTGGCGTTTGACTTATCCTTTGCACGGCCAGATTTTCCTCCAATTCGTACTTCGAGGGCGTTCATCCCTGGCACAGAGCGCGGCCCTTGTTCAAGGCGGCAATGCAGTCATTCAATGCACGATCGGAGCTGATCAATTTGGCGTCTCTGCAGGGAAGTATCCTATTGTCGTTCGTCGCCCTCGCTGAGGGCGATTCCGCTCAAGAGGCGCTGTTAACATCTCAAGCTATTTGCATGGTGCGGATGTTGCGCTTGCCTGAAAATTTGAGTGGTGATCCTATTCAACGCGAGGTAGAGATCAGAAGTAAGTATGGATTAAACCACCGAGTAGTCTCCCGGTTGACAACTTCGAACAGTTTTCTGGGTGATGTGGATGATGGAGAACTGGCACGCTGCACGCGTTCTTATCCCAAAGCAGCTCATGGCTAGCTCTGCTTTCAAGAGACCGCTGGAGGAAGAAGCATACAGAAAGATGAAGACCACTGATTCACCGGACGAGCACTCGGAAGCGAGGATTGAAGCCTTGGGTCTCCGATCAAACGGCTTGTGGACATGGATGCTCCCACTATCAACATTCCACAACCAGGTCATGCGGCTTAATGATGAGATAGTTCAGAACACAATAAGCGAGATCGGTATTCGACAGCGAGTCAGGGAAATATCGCACAATATAGATTGCTATCTTCGTGACTTACCACGTCATCTACAGCACACATCCGAGAACCGGGAGCGGCATTTTGCCCGTGGTTTGGGCCGCGAGTTTACAATCCTGCAGTTGAACTACCACCACCAGTGCCAAATGCTATACTACCAATTCCTCAATAAGAAAGCCAAATTGCCTGACGGCAGCACTGACCATGAGGCCGTGATGTACGCGGCCAGATGCAAAGCACATGCCACAGCGCTCAGCCAGGTGATGTGGGATACTAATTCGCGGCCCGGTATGGAATGCCTCTGGTCTCCCGTGAACGGGCACCTCCTGGTTGTCGCGTCGTCTGTTTTACTATATACGCTTCTGTTTGATACGGACGATGAGAGCATTGCTAGAGCCAAGAAACTGCTGGAGCAGAATTTTATAATGCTGCTTCAGTTCCGAAAACACTGGTCGCTCGTGGAGCTCTCCATGACTCGCTTGAAGGCATTCCATCGAGCCTGTCAGATGAACAGCACACAAGAGAACTTCGATATGGACCGTTGGATGATCTATTTTCTGAATCGCTACGATGCCAGCGTGTCGGAGCGGTATAATGATGGTGTCCATGAGTCACTAACAGCTGCCCCAGAGACCCCTGCAACTGATTCATGGCTGGAATTTTCCAGGTGATTTCCTCTCAGGGGTCAGCGATGTTATAATGTCCGCTTGAGCTACGAGCTGGGATTTCTAGCTTCTCTACGATATTTTCCGGAGAGTGGGTGGGTTCAATACTGTTCTTTTCCAACCTGGCAAATGAATAGGATTCTTGTGCAAACGACTGACTCAGCTCTTGCCAGGCGGATTTGTTTCAAAGGTCGAGGAACTTCGTAATACCCAAGGTTTCCAGTCTGTAACCAGGGTCTATGAGGCTTCTAGTCGCTTAACCCAGACTGTCATCCCGCCCTTGCCGCCCCGATTCGCCCGCAGGAAGTATGGTACATAGAGAAGATTCTTTTTGTCGCCGTACTTCCATGGCTCCGATGCATACAAATGATTCTGGCCCTTTACCAATTCTCTGCCAGTTGCTCTCACTGGGATCACATCAGTGATCGTCGCAATATCAATTGGCTCACCGTCAGTTACAGGGCCGTCTATCAAACCAACATGGTCAATGTCGACCTCGTTATCAACATCTTCAATGCAGTATACCAACGGTCCACGTGTAATACAGACCTGATCCTTTTCCGTTGCTGGGTTGGGATAGAGCTTCCGTGCTATGAGGGTGAAGGAGAGCTTCACTTCCAAATCCTGAGACTGAGGAATGTAAAGATAGCCATTGTTTACCTCTCCCTGAACCGAGCTTGAGTATCCTTCTGCCCAGGTTGGAATCCGCAGTGCCAGGGCTGTCGTTCCCTTGACGCTTATCTCGACGTCGCCTGACCAAGGCATATTCGTCTTCTGAGAAACCACCACGCCGGTGTCCGGAACTGTGAAGTCGCTCTCGATATAAAGATGAATGGCGACCAGATCATCCTTGAATGAATAGATAAGGGACCCCATTGACCCCAACAATTTCACGACATTCGGTGGACAGCAAGCAACCTCGAACCACTCACTTCTATTCTTTGGGTGGCCAGTATATGTTCGTAGAGGGTTTTGATAATAGAACGAACCCCCATCCAAACCCACGGCTCCAAGGAAGCCGTTATACAGTCCGACTTCCATCACGTCGGCGTATTTGGCGTTCAGGTCAAGCTGAAGCATCCTTTGACACCAGAGAATCAACGCAAAGCAGGCACAAGTTTCGGCATAACATATTCCTGACTCGTCGGTATCACCTAGAACGTATTTGGCACCAAAGCCTTCCCACTGACGCATGGCTCCAATACCGCCTGTGACGTACAATTTCCGCTCTGTCATGTCCGTCCACATGCGGTCCAGCGCAGCCTTGATCTCTTCGTCTCCAGTAAGACGAACCAGGTCGGTCGCTGCGATGTAGTAATACATTGCACGCACCGCGTGACCCTTCACCTCCGTGGTCTCAACGAGGGGTCGATCAGCCTGATTGTAGCTATAATCCCGGGGGTGCTCGAACCAGGCTTTCATCTCGGAACCAAAATGATCATATGGATCTCCGCCCCGGGCTCTGGCTTCGTGGTCGAAATAAGTCTCACCATTGGTATCTCTCCGACCTCGCTCACTGATGAAGTATTTGGCAAGCTTCAGCAAAACAGGCTCACCACATAGCTCGTATAGCCTCAGAAGGCCAATCTCAATCTCCTGATGCCCAGGATATCCTCTCTTCTTTCCCGGCTCGGCTCCGAAAACAGAATCAACGTGTCGAAGGGCCTTCAGTACCGGTTCCAACAACCGTCCACTGTTTGTGAGGGTCTCATAGGCTACGCAAGCCTCTGTCAGATGGCCGAGACAGTAAAGCTCATGCATATCGCGTAAGTTGGTCCATCGCTTGTCGATTCCGAGCACTGTATAATAGGAGTTGATATAGCCGTCCGGGTGCTGCGCTGCTCGAATCATGTCGACCGCCTCCTCAACGGTAGCCATCAGTTCGTCGTCCTTGTCTTTCATGAGAAAGTAGCATGCCGCTTCGATGATTTTATATATGTCACTATCCCAGAAAGGCTGGCGGGGTTATTAGTACTGGCTCTATTTTGTTCGAATGCGCTCACTCACATGAGGCTGGATCTCATGACCCTCTTTCCACGTTAGGCAGTACCAATGCTGCAAGGACTTTTGCGCTTTGATAATGGCTGGGATGGTCTTTTCTTTGGAGCATCGCCGCATCTGCGACCAGAAAGCCGACGTGATGTTGACATTACGAACAGGCACTTGATGGAAAGCCATGGTGGACAAACAAGGTCAACAATTGAGATTGGAAATTGAGCTTAACGGAATGTGAGAGAAGCGATGCGACTTTAAAGCTTTATCTGGCCTCCGGAAGAAGAACATGTCACTTTCCATTCGGTAAATACGACGCTCGATCTGCGGTATGACTCCAGCTGCAATCAGACCGAGCTGATGCCCTGGAGCAATTAGCCGTTCAAGGTGGATAAGAAGCCCCCCACATCTATCTCGCCTCTGAGACCGTTTGCATGGCCATCCTATGACTACTGCTGCGTCTACAACTTGAGTTCCCCGCTCTGACTCCAACTGGGCCGTCGGGGCTTTTGCACGCTGATTGGTCGCTTTTTCCGTCAGTATGAATTTCCAAATCGCGGGGTCGGCCTAGAACTGAGACAATCTGCACGTTCAGCCGCTCAACTGTATAGAAACGGGCATCTATTCTCCATACAGATCTCTTGGCCATGCTTCTTAGACATAGTAGTACTGTTGTCGCAATGCTTGTTATGTTTACCTTCGGAAAATCTGGCTAAAAGATTGATATTTGTTTAGGTAAAGAAACGCATTGCTATCTGACACTCCTATCCCAACATCCTATCTCAACGGGCCATTATACATGGCCAGTATCCATTGAAGTTCCATGGCAGCTACTGAGAAAAGCCTTCTCTGCCTATTCCACGTTCTCCTCGTGTTCGACCTCTTGCTTCGACACATAGTCGCCGCTATGGGCGAATTCTGTCAATCAGTTAATAAGATACGAAGCAGAATAAGTGTAAGAAGTACGTACGGTCGACGTGAGTAGACTTGAACATTCTCGCCGGAATGCGATGGGTAAAAAGCAGATCAATTTCACCAAACGTCCGATCTTTCGTCTCAGGAAGCCGAAACCAGCACCAGATGTTGCAAAGCAGGTTGGTCCCTGCGTAGAAGAAGGCGGCCTTGGCTCCCCAATTCCAGGCTGATCCTAAGTCAGAATTGCGCACAAGGGCGATAGAGGTAACTTACATGTGGAGGAGAGCATGCGAGGCGTGACGGAGTTGGTGAATATGCTGGTTAGGTTATAAACAAACCGACCAATGGTGATTGTCTTGTATCTTAGCCTTCCGGACGGTGTCTCTGCGACAATGGGGTAGCATGTCGGCCCAATGGCAATCATGTTGCATAACGTGGAAATGACAAGGAGGATACCGATGGCAAGTTGTGCGTCTTTTCCAGGACCCCAAGCTAGCCCTCCGATGGTGACCAGGCAGAAGAACATGAAGGTCAGCCCGCTCATGTAGATTGTCGCCCTCCCGACGTGGGGAAAGAGGAACCAGCAAATGATGCCGCCGACGATGTAACAGGCCGATAACGAAATGTTGATGTTGAACGCTTGCAGTTCGCTGAAGCCCGCGGCCTGGAGAAAGACGACTGAGTATCCAAGAATCGCGTTTCCGCAGAGGATTTGGGCTGCCCAAACGACGCAATTCTGAGACCAGTCAGTTGGGCCAGAGAAACAATGGCAGGGAGGAACCTCACAATCTCGGTTCGTCGCAGGTTGGTCCCCTTAAAACATTCGAGAAAGCTAGCGTTGGCAGTCTCGGCTTTCTCCATCTCTGTCGTGTATTTGATATAGGCCAAGGTTTGTTCCACTTGCTGCTCTCGCTCCGGCATATCCTGGTATAGCCGCATCAAGTTCGTCCTTGCCTCCTCGATCTTGTCCCGACGCACTGAGTTCCAAGGGGATTCTGGGGCAAAGTATGCGCCGATGAAAAGTGGAAGGGGCCAGACCCATTGCAACATAAATGGGAGCCGCCAGCCCAATTCGCCCTGGAGTCCTGCTACAGCCCTCACAACGCCGGACGAGAGAAGGATGCCGGCGCCCCAGCACATACAGACGTACGCGGTGACATAGGGCCTGAGAACTGTTGGCACTACTTCGGAAGCATATGTGGTTGACAGCGTCTATAAGCAATGTCAGACAAGAGACGCTCATGCCCGTCGCAGATATTTACCTGAAATACGCCCCAGGGTATACCACAAAATGCCTCTCCAAAAGCGAGGACTGAAAGAGATGGCGCAAAGACAGGGACAAATATGGCGACGGCCATCCACACCATGAAGAACATCATTGTTAGACGGCAACCGAACCGGTCCTGGCAGACGCTGTTGACAATGAGACCCGCTAGTTGGCCGACCAGAGCCGAGTTCGATATGCCGGACTGCCATGCAGCTGGAATCAGCTTCTGGTCTGAAGCTGGGTCGTAGACGCCGAAACGCTCCTTGAACTGGGTTTGGCCGTAGAATGAAGTGATCTGACGCCAGTCAGTATCCATTAACGTTTGATCGCCAAGGCCTCATACTATCACAAGGTCATATCCCTCCATGACCAAACTGGTGGACAGAAACAAGGCCCAGAAAACTGCTTTTTTGTATTTCTTCACGGCCTGACGGATGGTCAACTTGCGATCAGCTTCATCGCTCTCTTGCGCCTGACGGATGAGATCGGCTGTTTGACCCTCTGCCCTCCGAAGCTCAGCGGCCTCGCGTTCAGAAGGAACGACACGTTGAGATGCCATTTCGCTTGGAGAAAGGAAGAAATGTCGAGATCTGACCCAAAAAGGATTGTGAGCTCGAATCCACAACTGAAAGCTGCTGGTGGAGCCGCTGCTGCGTTATATATTCCGCATAATACTCTAAATCAACGCAGTATATCCGCGGTTAATACTCAGAGAACAACTCGGCTAATACACGAAACGAAGCCACCAGTAAAGAGCGACAGAGCTACATCTCGGATAAGGAGAAATTGGCGAGGGATTGGGAGCTGGTCTTTGTATCATCTCCAAAGTATGGGGAGATCGATCGTCGACCCAGAAGTACTAAAACCTGGAGTAATCTGGAGTATATGCGGGGACAGCTGAATCCCGACAAGTCGTCCAATAATCTTGTGAAAGCGCCGACAGGCGACCCTTTCTAGTGTATGATTGTCGGCCTCTGCCGGAATGGCTTTTTAGCTCCCAGTTCTGGGTAGATAGTTTGTCATAAATTGGCGATTGGATACTAGCCGTAAAGCTATGTCTTAAAGGAAAATAGGAAGCACTGGAAGTCAAAACAGACTCTCGGCAAATTTTAGATGTTATACAGTCCAAGATAAGCACTCTCTATTCAGATATCTATTTACGAACTGGACCGCCGTCCGTGACGGGACGCGTGAGGCGGGTCCTCTTGTTTTGGTTCTGGAGAACCAGGTCTAGGGAAGACAGGAGAAACGTCGTCATCTGCTGAGACCACAATGGTAGGCGATTGTTGATTCCCAGCAATCGTGAAGTTGGAGCTCGAGACTGACGATATTGACGAGCTGCGTCTCACTGAGCCATGGTGGGGTGGGACCTCTAGGGTGTTCTGACGCCTACGGGTGTTGAGGACAGGAGAATCGCTCGACGAAGGAGAGCCATCGTGCGAGCCGGAAAAGCGGCAGGATTCATCGGCTTTTCGAGAAGGAGAAGGCAAGGGCGGAGGGGATCGCGACCGCGTAGACTGTCGCGACGAGCGCGGAGAGATGCCGTGAGACGTCGTTGAACTTCGTTCGCCATCCCTCCATGAAGCTGTGCTGATAGTTGAACCGACCCTCGAGAGGGTGCGACTGGCGTTGGAGTCTCGCTTCAGGTTATATTGATCACGGATCTGCGGTAGCTCACTGTTCCGCTGCTCCTCCGCTGGTATCTCGGGAAAGTCAAGGGCCGGACCTTGTTTGAAGTCGTAGTCGGTGAGACGGTCGTGAGCGGCAATGCTAATCGTGTCTGCCAGGCGCTTGAGAGCTCGTCCGATGCTGCGCCGGTAGCCAAAATCTCGGGTCTCCTCTTGGGTAGGATGGGTATGTGCGGGTTCAGGGCTAGCTACGACCGCCATCTCACAACGGGCTGACTCGCTGCTGCTTGTGGTCACTGCCGGGTCTGCTGAGCCGTGCGTATTTGGTCCTTGTGCGTTATGGCAAGTACACTTGCAGGCTGGAGACGGTTTCTCGCCGTCGCCGGTGAGGAAGAGGTACAGCGACCCGAATATCGCAAAGCCCGTACCTACAATCGGCGCCCACTGCCCTATACTGGCTATCGGCTCCGTTCCATAATCCACGGGGCGGCTGAAGAAATTCCGTTCCCCCAGAACAAGAATGGCAAGGACTGCAGCCGCAAATACCGGAGCTTCTACCGTACTGAGAACGGTGCGTACCAAGCCATTGATCTGCAGCATTTTTCCTACAGTAGCCCCATTGGTACCCTCGATGACCTCGTTATGTCGATCAATATCAGTGCTCTCGCCAAACCGGTTATTCCACGTGTCTTGAAGCACCAGTGACCAGAAGTACAATAGCGAAACGATAGCGGGGACGCAACAGGCCGCTGCCAACAGGGTCGCCGTCCCAAAGGTAAGCCTGTGCGGTGAAGGGATCACGTAGATCTCGTCGGCCGAGCCGACGCGGATGGGAGAGAAGGGGCCCTCTTGGGCAGAACAGCGGAGACCGCATGAAGCAGCCTCGTAGGGGAACCGCGCTGGATCTGAAAGGACAGGGTTGCCGTTGTCATCATGGGTGCACCTTGAGGGCTTGGCCCTAAAGAGTTCTACTGTGATACTCAGCAGCCCTGCACATATTGTCAGCCGACACCACCGAGCTCTTGAAGCTCTGCACTCACCAGCTAGAATAAGACCTGTCCACAGGAAAAGAATGTGCCGACGCGGATCCTTGAAGTATGTGCCCGACATTCTCGCGGTTAGGGGCGCGGTGAGGATCCCGATCGAGCATAGCTGAAAGGCCCCATAAACATCCATATCAATCGCACCTACGTCAGTCAGATATTGTCACCTGGGGACTACCCAAGGGCCGGCGACGTACCATCAACATGAACGGCAGCGAGGACGATGCCATGAAGGGCGGCAATGGCCGGGAAGAGCAATGCACCGGCCAGACAGGCATTCCTCACCCATTCTTCCTTGCGCGCGAAGACGCAGGCCGCGATCAGGACGTAGTATCTTCACAGAGTCAGCCTTTCTCCCTTTTTCTTTCCTTTCTCTTTACTTTTCTCTTTTCCTTTCTTTCCTTTCTTTCCTTTTTTGTCTTTTGAAAGGGAACTATGAAAAGACTTACAGCACCCTGGTGCCGGGGCCATACTGGCCGGAGACCGGCCACGAGCAAACCACCTCGAGACCTAGCTCGGGGGCATTATTCGAAACAACAGCAGCATGAGCAAGAGGCGGCATCACTCATCCACCTGCTGATATTGGCATGGCAGGACATTTAGCACAAATGCAGAATGGATCGCATGGATGACCTGACGGGGGGTATGGTGGTGTGAAGAACGGAATGCCTGCAGCAGTGTCACTCTATATAGAGCGGAGGCCAGACAGGGCAGCCAACAGCGGGCGACCATGGACTGGACCTCGGGCAAGGCCGCAAGACGTCCATCCTTCAGGGTTCTGGTCAAGCGACCCTCTGAAGAGCCGCATTGTCACCCTCGCTTACCGTAGCTGGGCGCAGGGTGACGATCAGGGTTGTGACGGGCCAATCCAGATTTTGGTCAGTATTTTGTCAGTATTTTTCAGTATTTTGTCCAGTATTTTGGGTTCGAGACGCTCTCAATAGTGTCGTGAATATACTAGTTAATAATGGCGGACCCTCTACGCGGAATCGAGTTCTCCATGTCGACCTTACTTTGTAGTATTACTCAGAGTATAATTATTGAAGACATGAACAGGGTCCTTCACATAAGCCCTCATGAAAGCAGGAATACGAGGGGTAAGCTCGACCAGGTATGGACTAGTTATATAGTGCAAGTGCTCGAGACAGCTTGGCTAGCCATTCACGTCAAGCAGTAATGGAGGCAGAAGGTGGTCAGACAAAATATTAGTAAAATATAAGTATTATTACAGGCCGCAGAATCCAAAGGAATCAGATCCTTGTGGTCCCATTGTACTAACATTCCTAATAGGGTATTATATCATAGTACATATATAATGCCGAGCGGTGCCCGAAAGAGGCGCAGTTGCCAAGCCCATTGCCCAGCCGCACTGGCTAAGGATCCCCTCCCCCTCCTCGCCCCCTTCGCTCGTTGATGGCTCGCCTAAAGTGTCAGGCTTTTCGAGAATCATTCATTGACGCGGCTGAGATGATAACATCATAGGATTTGTGGCCTGCTTCGCCTGCGGCCTATTCCCAAGACACAGAAAGCATTCGATATTTGCTCGCTCCATGGAACACCGCAAGATTTCCGACATTGAGACTGATTCGAGAGCGACAGCTGGCTGGTCGTGACGACTGACGCGGTACTGTGACGATTTTTGGAGTGTACGCTCACTTGCATAAGTGACACCAGTCGGGGAACAGGCGGGGCATTGCGATACCGAGAGAATCTCTTATAGGTTCAGGATATCCCACTCAGGTCAGATCAGTTGATTTTGTTGGAAATGGCGGAAGTTTCAGATACAGAGCGTATCAAGGACTGGCGTTCGATCATCACGCTGATTGTCTTTGTGCTTGCCAGTAAGTGAGCGTCGCGAGTCTCGTTTGGAGAAGTTGTCTCTTTTTAACCGGTGTCTCGCAGATATCGTCGTCCTCTTCCCTTTCCATATCCCCGTATATATCCCTCGCGCGGTTGCGAATATCGTTCTCCGTGCTCTGTGCGCCTTGAGAGTTATCGAGCCGCGCAAATATGATCGCAATGACGGCCGTTTCGTGTGTCTCCAGTTCCCGTTCAATTTCGTGACAGCGCCGTTGATTGCGGACTTATTTCTGCTGGCGATATTGGCGATTGGACGCAAGGAGGTCCATGATGGAACTATCGAAGCGGACAACATCTCGCCGATTGATATTATGGTCTTTTTCCTGACTCTGGCCTATATTGCCATCTCCATCGATGCGTCGGGCCTTATCCGGTATCTGGCCTTCAAGGTATTACAAAAAGGTGGCAAGGTGGGACATCGGCTGTTTTTCTATCTGTATGCCTTCTTCTTCCTCCTGGGAAGTTTCATTGGCAACGATCCAATCATCCTCTCGGGGACCGCCTTTCTCGCCTACATGACCCGCGTATCCAGCAACATTGTGCACCCTCGGGCGTGGATCTATACGCAGTTTGCAGTCGCCAATATCGCCTCGGCTATTCTCGTCACTTCGAATCCGACGAATCTCGTTCTTACCAGCGCTTTCCAGATCAAGTTTATTGACTATACAGCTAACATGATCGTTCCGGTTGTCATTACCGCCATCGTCCTGTTTCCCTTTTTGCTCTACATCATTTTTGCCGACGAGTCGCTAATCCCGTTAGCGATCAAGATGCACGAGCTGCCTGAAGAAGCGAAGCTCAAGAATCCTATCAACCCAAATATCCCGAACGCACGTGGCGGGGTGGAGGAACAGGAAAAAGAGGCGGCGACTAACGGCGAAGAGGTTAAGTTATTGTCGCTCGAGGAGATTCTGAATCCGTTTTTGGACAAAAGGGGCGCCGCGTTTGGTGCGGTTATAATGGCTGCGACCCTCATAACCGTCTTGGCTCTCAACGCAGCCAGTCAGGGCCACACGCACCCTGTTTTCTGGGTCACTCTTCCGGCTGCATTCGTTCTTTTCTGCTGGGACGTCGCCTACGGCTGGCAGCATCGTCACGAGACGCGCGAGATTGCGCGCAAAGGTCGAGAAGACATGGAGCGTACACGCGCCGCGCGGGCGCTGCGAGATGAGGAAATGGCTAGAGAAAATGTGGTACCGCAGTCGACAGGGGCTTTACCGAGCCAGCCTGACCATGAACCCCACCATCCCTCGGCAGTCGCTTCCTCCCAACAGTCCCCTAGTGGGACAAGTACTATGGACGAAAAGCAAGAACTGGGACTCTCGGATGTCAGTTCTCTGTCGCCCGCTCCAGAGAGCTTGGGCCAGTCGCAGCAAGCGTTGACAGTGCCCCCACTGCAGCCCCTAGATGAAAACCAGTCGACCAAGGCTACGCTAGAATCATTCGCAATTGCCACCTATCGGTGGCTGCAGGAGACGTTTCCTACGGTGACGGCAGTAGTCTCACATATGCCTTTCTCACTTGTTCCGTTTGCGTTTGCTATGTTCATCCTCGTACAAGCTCTGGCCACTAAGGGTTGGATTGAGGTTTTTGCGCACGGATGGGACCACTGGGTAAACCGAACAGGCACAGTCGGGGCCATCGGAGGGATGGGATTTCTCTCCGTCATACTTTGTAATGTGAGCATCTTTGAGCTCCTGAATTTTCTTCAGACTAACGTCCATTAGTTTGCCGGCACTAACATCGGCACCACAATTCTTCTCTCGCGCGTAGTGCAGACATGGCAAGCGATCCATCGTGACAATGGCATACCCATTAGCGATCGCACATTCTGGGCGACTGTTTACAGCATGGCGCTAGGTGTTAACTACGGTGCCTTTAGCACGGCCTTCAGCGCCTCTCTGGCAGGCCTACTATGGCGCGATATCCTCGCTCGCAAACATATCCACGTTCGCAGCTTGGATTTTGCTATGGTAAACCTACCTATCATTGCAATTTCCATGGCCGTTGGCTGCACAATACTCGTGGGTGAGGTTTATATAATGCGCGATAACTCCCCGTACGATTCATGAGCGAAAGCCTCTCTAGACAGCCGTGCCCTGCTGGATGCCTCACTATGGGTAGACAACAAGGACCTTATTTTATGAGGCGCCCGATAACTTACTATCTCACTCTCTCACGGGGCAGAGCCCCTTGCAGTTCTCGTGGCCGCGCGCACATGGCTCATTCCTGCCGCCTGGATTAGCGCTTGGATACAAAATATACGTAGCGCACCTACCGAGGTCTAGATGTGGCTCCGGACGTCACTTTTCGCTGCCGATCACGCGATACCGGATAGTCTCTGCCCAGCCTATGGAGCAAGCATCCTCAACGTCGATGTTTATGCTAGAGAGCGGTGCCGATTGTTACTCTACATCTGAATTTAGACAGCGAAGAACATGAATATCCGCTCTTCATCATGAACCACCGCTCTGTTTTCGCCTGGGTTAGCTCTCAGACGGAATGATGATTGGATATGATTTTTCATGCATCGTATGATTTGTTATTTGGAGTCTTTTTCACGTTTTATACAGCTGCGCCATACAAACCCTTAGTGCCCAACCGGACCTTAATACCCTACAGTTTCATAGGCTAAACAGGCAAATGTAGCGCTGCAGAATCCCTTGCATTTCTTAACCCTAACCATACCGCTGACCTGGGCTTGGCAAAAGATCTATATCAGAAATACCTCCAGATGTTGTGGGAAACCAATCTGACTCTGAGACCAAGCCGAATATATCCGTGGTGGAGACATCGAATACGTTAGGGAAGAATGAATTGAGCATGTCCATCGAGGGGTCCTCCTTGGCCGCGTTCACTCCACAGAATCGATCTTGGGGCCCTAAAGCCGTCGCTGTCACGGTAGGTCCTGTATTATCTTTATTCGCTTTCATCGCTTCACCTGCAATCTTCCATTGATGCCCCGTTCCAGTCCCGTCAGCAGAAGTAGTCTGAACCCCTCTTACATATCTTGCTCTTGCCATGAGCCGCTGAATCGACCGCCACAACGGTCCCCTTTTCTCCGTCTCCATGCCATTCCACCGCTCATACACAGCCGTAACGCATTTCCAAGCGTGATCGCATTCCACGCTTCGGGGCCTGCGACATAGCTCTGCCAGCAGAAACGCGATCGAGTAGCACTGAAGATGCGTCTTGGAGTGCCATGCCCACTGGCGCATATCTTCGCTTGTTAGCATGTCGTTTGAGAGTTGTAGGATCTGAACCGTTATGTTGAACAGACGCTCGCGGATGGTCTTGTCGGTATGACAGCGTGGCGAGAGGATCGTCATCCACAGCTGCAAGGTGATTATCCTGGCCACCGACACAGTGAGGCGGGGGAAGGGGATTCGGTTGTCGCAGTGTTTCAGATAACGATCTTGCAGCAGATTGTCCAGGTCATTCACAAGGGAATCTTGGTTTGGGGAGTCCAGATGGGTATATGCTGCTGCCGACCCAAATTTCTTGCGAGGGGCCATGTAGCCCAGTTTCCAAACAGCACGCATGGCGTGGCAGCGCATAAGGCAGAATGTCATCTCCGTCACTCCTTCTCGTTCGACTGGTGGCTGAGTCATTTCTGCTGTAAGATCAGTATCGTTGATATTCAGCGGCATCCGAGTATCGAAGGCGGCTTCCTGCACAATCGGCTCAGTACCGTGATAATCTGTTGAGCGGTTATCAAGCAAGCATATATGCCACCAGAGGCGTCTCCACATCTCGGTTTCTAGAGGTCTTAGGCCGAACTCTAGGCCGTCGCGATGGAGGCCCATCGCCTGCGCAATATGGTATACAAGCGAAGTAAGAGACCACACCGTGCGGGAATCGTCTTCATTTCGGAGCGCCGTCAGGAACAGGACGGTTGCTTGCAGCAGGATCAGATTCTGGGTGTTTAGAAGATCGGCGCGTGCTGTAGCTTGCTCGACAGCGAATCGGTAGATTTCTAGGGCTGCAGCCCGTGGGAGGCCCAGGAGGTCGACACATTGCGAAGATTCGAGACTGATAACTGCAGCGTAGTATATTGCAAATAGCAGTGCTTCAATGTTCCTGTCGAGGTTCTCCATTGATGCGACTGCGTCCCAGAATATTCGGTGTAGAGTGGGCATGTGGAAAATACGAACGAGGGGGCTGACATTCATAGTGAAGATGTTGAATAGGGCGACCGCTCGGTAGCCTAGAAGTGCACTGTTGGGGCCAGCGCCTTCTATCACAGAGCTAGAAGGCTCTTTCTCGTCCTCAGAGGAGGTTTGGTGGAGTAAGTCGCGCAGTTCTTCAATCTCATCGCCCAGTTGGCTCCACGGAACACTGCTCACGTAGCAGCTGTGCATCTCATCAATTACGAGCCGGCCAGACTTTTGCTCGATCTTGGAGACGCGCCCGTCGGAAAGGGGCTGGGACGCTGTGCGAGAAGTCGCGTCTTGCGACTGTTGTTCCATACGCTTGACCACGCTCTCCAGTCGAGACAATTGCGCGAGCAGTCGTGCCTCAACCGCCTTGCGAGGTCGTTTTGGGGCGCGACCTAAGCCTGGTGGGAAGACGCACTGGGTTTTGGCCCTGGTGCAGCTGGAGCAAGGTTGCTGGCGGTCGCATTTGACCTTGCGCTGGCGACAGAGAGTGCAGCTGCGGAGGAGGCGAGCATCCATTGTCAGGATATGGAGATTTTTCTTTCCTTAAACTCAAAAAGAAGCGACGAAACACCTACACGAAAAGGAAGAGCAGTGGAGCTTAAGTAATTCTGGCGAGGTCGCATAAGCTTATGCGAGGCCGATCAGGATCCACGCTATTATATTAGACTACCGACTATGGGTAGGGATATTGATGCTAAGACTTCAGGGTGTTTTCTTGGTGTATGCTGCTCACGCCGCTTTTCTCTAAGTCTCCATCGTTAACCTCTCTTTCAGGATGATCTGGTACCTTACTGAAACCTGTGCGATACCATGGCAGCGAGAAATTGGTACCGACGTTCTCCATGCTCCTGCCCTTACACTCAGGGAAGGCTACGTATGACCAGGCCGTGCCGCAGGCAGTGAACGCGGCGAACAAAGCGAACGGACCCCAGGCGTGCATGTCTTCAGTAATATTCGGAAACCCGCGCGAGATACCAAAGTTGAGTAAGTTCTGGTAAGTGAAGGCAAAAGCAACAATCGGGCCGCGCAAATGGGTAGGGCAGATTTCGGACGCAGTCAGCGAGAACACTGGAGCCCAACCAAAACCATACCCGACTGCGAAGATACAAATGGCAACGATTGCGACCCAGGCCGCTGGAGAAGGAGATGCCGTGCTAAAGATGTTGGCGACACCGATGGACACGGAGAGGTAAAGCAGGCACAGGACGTTGATGGTCGATCCGATAAGAAGTAGTGGACGACGCCAAATCTCTCAGTCAGGAAAAAAGCGTACAGGAAGACGGATACAATTTTGATCAAGCCATAGATGGCAGTGAATAGGAGTACTTGATCGTCGGCGAGTCCGATCGACTTCAGGATAGTCGGAGCGTAATACGTGATGGAATTGCCGCCGGACATGATGAAAAACGTTTGGATCAGGACCACAAAGACAGGAAGATGACGCGCGGCAGAATCTTGAGAGCACCCCTTGACCAGGGACCGAAGAGCATCCAGCCCACGCTTGTTCTCCGCTCTAACTTCAGTCATGCTCTGCAGCTCTGCGTATTCTCGTGCCACGTAGGGATCCTGTTCATCTAGCCCGCCCCGGAGTCTTAGGAGACTCGACCGGGCCACGTCCACCCGACCGCGCATCAACAGATAGCGAGCGGTCTCTGGGAAGAAGGGGAACCCGATGAGAAGGGCAATCGAGGGAACTATTTGCACCACCAGAGTTGTCCGTCACTGCCAGCTTGAGCTTGAAGGAAGCACTTGAAGCGAGGCATAGTTGATCCAGTAGCTCCCAGCCACTCCACCCATGATATTGACGTTATAGAAAGTAGTCATCATGCCTCGTAGCTCTCTGGGTGCGATCTCTGAGATATATACTGGCCCGGCAGTCATCCCACATCCTGACCCTAATCCGGAGAGCACGCGGCCGACGAGTAGCTCAGCAAAGGAGCCAATATTTCCTGCCATGAGGACGGCTCCGATCGTGTAGAGGATGGGGCACAGGAGGATGACAGACTTCCGGCCTCGACGCTCGCCCAGCGGGCCAGATATGATGACGCCCGCGGTTTGACCATGGAGAGGAACGGGGTTAGCAGTGCCTTAGTATGAGGAGGGTGCTTGCCGCTTACCAGCAGCATGGACGAGACTGCCCAGCCCGAGTTGTCCGAAACCTGAGCATCTGTCAAGTGCGTCCAGCCAAAGTCACGAACGAACGGGTCCAGGCTCATGGCACCGGAGATGTTGGCTGTGTTGAAGCCATGGAGACCTCCGCAGTAGGACGCCCAGAAGGCTGCCGACCAGATATAAGGTCCATGAGCAGCCTTCGGGATGTTATGCAGGGCATTGCGGTCAAATCAACCACCTGCTGCTGGCATAATTGCTGGTTTTTGGTTCAGGGTCCTTCAACGAGGAGGTCAGAAAGCCTGTTAGTGAAAATTCATGGCACCGTAAATGAAGGTAAGCTGAAGGGCATCTTTATAGGAACAAACGGCTATAGTGGCCAGTAGCCCGCCTCGTTTAGACCGAGCCAGATGGTGTCGGTTAAGCGTCCATCTGCCAGTTGTATGATGCCGTGGGGAACAGAGAAAATGCGGAGAATGGGGACTCCGGAGAGCTCCGGGGGGGAGCCCTGGGTTATTCCAGCCTCTACCTCAGCCTAATCCGGAGGCACCCAAATTAATACGGAAATCCAACAACGGAGGAAGGTCTACGTAATTGTGGAGAAAGGATGACGGGTAAAGATTGTAAAGTTTGTCTATTGAGTCAGAGCCGTGACTTTGATGTCGTTTAGGGCACTCCCAGCGCGAAGCCACGGAATCTGCCCGCTGTGGTAGCTATGCTTTAGTTCCGCTTCCCAGGCCTCTCCTCGCCTGGTCTCGACTCGCATCGTCACGGACGAGCCCGGGCAGAGCTCTCCCTCTTCCACACCAATTAAAGTGATCCGATCACCATCTACAATGCGGTCGTAGGTGGCGGGGTCGGCGAACGTCAGGGGAAGCATGCCTTGCTTCTTCAGATTGGTTTCGTGAATCCGAGCAAATGAGCGAGCAATGACTACCACTCCGCCGAGATAACGTGGTTCGAGGGCTGCGTGCTCGCGCGAGCTGCCCTCACCGTAGTTGTGGTCGCCTACGATACACCACCGGACACCCCGCTGCTTAAGGTCCCGTGCCACCTGCGGAACGACTTCCACTTTTGAGGTGATAGGATGACGAGTGTGGCCAAGCAGACGAGGATCTCCTTGGCCTACGAACGCATTGGTGGCGGTCGTAAGCATGTTGTTACAGATGTTCTCGAGATGACCCCGATATTTGTACCACGGTCCAGCAGGGGAAATGTGGTCGGTGGTGCATTTTCCCTTTACCTTAATCAGCAATTCCATACCATCAGCGCACCCCGGCTGCCAGGCGGGAAATGGCCGGAGAAGTTGCAGCCGGTCAGATCCTGGGCGAATCTGCACAGGGAGGTCTGTTCCTTCTGGTGAAGGCTCTTGGAAGGTATCTGATCCGGCTTTGAAAGAAATGGGGAGCTCCTGGCTAATAGGTGGGCTGAAGTACAACTTCTTACTCGGTTCCTCCGGCACGATAACTGGATCGGTCAGGGGGTTGAAATCGAGGCGACCCGCATAGGCGAACGCCGTCACTAGTTCTGGACTGGTGACAAAGGAGTGAGTGGCCGGATTACTGTCATGTCGTCCGACAAAATTGCGGTTGAAGCTGGAGATCACCGAGTTCTTTTCCTTTCCCTTTACGTCGACATCTTTGCGGTCCCACGATCCAACGCATGGACCACATGAGCTGCTGAGAACAACGGCTCCGGCATCTCGAAGTTCGTCGAGTATGCCATCTGCCTCGGCTGTTGCACGGATCTGTTCACTACCGGGTGTGACAAGGAACGGTGTCGGGAACTTTGTGATCCCAGCCGCTCGTGCTTGTGAAACGATCTGACGAGTTTTATCGAGGTCTTCGTATGAGCTGTTGGTGCAACTGCCAACCATAGCATAGCTCAAGTCCATAGGCCAATCTTCCCCAGCGACGGCAGTCTTCAGTTTAGAGATAGGGTGTGCCAGGTCAGGCGTGAACGGTCCGTTGACGTGCGGTTCCAGTGTGCTGAGATCTAGCTCAATAACCTGATCATAGTACATGTCGGCGCCCTCATCAGCGGTGAGAAGCGCAGACCTCGCTCTTTGGGCCATCTCAATAACATGTGCTCGTTGCGTGGCCTCCAAATATCGGCCCATTGCGTCGTTATATGGGAAAATGCAAGAGGTCGATCCTATTTCTGCCGACATGTTGCAGATAGTCGCCATGGCTGTCGCTCCCAATGTCTGGGTACCCGGTCCGAAGAACTCGATGACTCTGCCTTTGCCTCCCGAAACCGTCAACAGACCTGCAAGTTTGCAGATGATGTCTTTGGTAGAACCCCAGCCTTGTAGTTGGCCTGCCAAGCGGACCCCTACCACTTTAGGAGCGACAAGCTCCCAGGGCATTCCCGACATAGCATCAACAGCATCTGCGCCACCGATCCCAACTCCGAGCATGCCCAGGCCGCCAGCATTCGGCGTGTGGGAGTCTGTACCGATGATGAGGCCACCGGGTCTGCATATGAAATAAGTGAGTGATTTAGGTTGATTTGGTACTCACGAGGAGGGATAGGCTTACGTTGCATAGTTTTCGAAAATGACAGTGTGCATAATACCCGATCCTGGCTTCCAGAACCCGATGCCATACTTCCTCGACGCACTGCTGAGAAAGTCGTATACTTCAGCATGTTCTCCCAGCGCGCGACGCATATCCTCTTCAGCCCCCTTCTCAGAGATGATCAAGTGATCGCTATGTACCGTCGTTGGGACTGCGACTCGCGGAAGGCCTGCACTGATGAATTGGAGCAAGGCCATGGTCGCCGTAGCATCATGGCAGGCTACACGGTCCGGACGAAGCTCTAAGCTAGTCTTCCCTCGTTCAATGCGCTCCACATCCCAGGTGTTTTTCTCAGAGGTAATAAGGTGAGAGTATAATAGTTTCTCGGTCAAAGTTAGCGGTCGCGAAGAGCCTCGTTTCGCGATCTCCAAATTGCGAATCTGCCGCGCATAGTCGACGCCGTACTGTTAAGCATTACGACCGGTCCGTAAAGAGAACAGATTTCTATAGGGTATCACGTACTAAAGAGTGCGTCTGATGTGTTGCAAATCGCCTCGTAGATGAAACATTAGCGACATAGCGTGCCAGTAATTCGCGCCGTCGAGTTGAGGGTATTCGCTGCATCCTTGTAACTCGCCAATGGGGTTATCGTCGCAAGCATGTATCGAGGTGAAGCAATTAATAAACAAGACAATCGCCAAAGAGTTGAGGATATCGCAAAGTGCCGATACCAGCGTCGACTCCGACTGCGGTACTTTCGTCGAGCGGAGCGACCCGACGCCGAAGGAGGTGCATTCGGAGTAATCCAGGAGGACCACCAGCTTATTGCTTTCGCCGATACAAGTCCTTTTAAACCTAACTCGTCGAGTTAAACGATACTTCACGCAAATATATCATCATGGGTTTAAGCACTGACACTATGCGTGCACTCGGGAAATTCGCTTCGCGCGATGTAAGTTCCTCTGGCTCTTAGGAACACGAACTTGTGGACGCATGGCTAAACTAGCGGACAGATAGGCGATGCCCTTGTCCGACTCGGGGTTCCCAATTGCGGCTACCTCTCTGGCCTGAAATTATACTCCCCGGGAGTGATGTGCACCAAAATCAGGATCTTTGGACCAGCCTATACGGTACGAATGGTGCGAGATTCCGACAAGGCGGCGCCGACCCCCCCACAGCACTTTGCCGATGCGATCCCCAAAGACAGCGTTTTTTTTATCTCCCAACCAAAGGGGCTGGTGAGTTAATACTGGAGTGGACTGATGAGTACAAGAGCGAAGAAGCTAGGTGCCGCTGGAGTGGTGATTGACGGGCGCTTTCGAGATCTCGCCGAGCATCAGGAGCTCGGAATCGGCCTGTTTGCCCGGGATATTAGCATCCTAGGATCAAACACCTTCACTCGATCATCCAAGTTGAATGTCCCTGTCATGTACTCAAGCACTCAAGCTCGGATGGCGGCGAGACTGTGGTCATCCAGCCGGGCGACTACATTGTGGGTGATGCCGATGGTGTGGTAGCGGTGCCGACGGATAAAGTGGAGGAATGCGTGGAACTTTGCCAAAGAAGGTATAATATCGATGAGGAAACTCGTGCCTGTCTCGAGAATGGAGAGGAGATGGGCCCGACGATCAAGAGATCGCGAAAGTGAGAAGAACGAATGATGCTTGTGCTATAGCGTGCTGGTGTTGTTGGTCTGGGCCCTCAGAGAGGGAGATGGATTACGATAGGCTAAACCAAATATAGACTAGCCTGTTTTCCCCAGAAAATCTCATACCAAGTTTCATACCACGTGATTCATCCTCCTCGGAGTGTTCCGAGGCGTCTCGATAAGCATCACCTCCTCTGCCTCGGTCGAGCTCAGACCGTGCCTTGTTCATCATGGGATCTGCCAATGACCAGGTCACTCCACATAAAAAGGTCCGCTTGGCCTGCAAACGCTGCAGGGCCAAGCGTATCAAGTGTGATGGGGGCATTCCTGCCTGCTCCAATTGCGCGAAGGCTGCAGTACCCTGCGTTGATGTGGATGGCCGCAATAACGACCGGTCAATCCCCCGTGAGTAAGTGCAGCTCGGCCAGAAACCAATTTTTATCATCAGAGTCCAAGTTAACAGGACCTTTAGCTATGCTTCCCGCTGTCATGCTCGCATCCAGTGGTTAGAGCAGCAAATAAAGATCCTTGACGCTGATTTTGACCTAACACAGGGTCCGCAGTTGGACTCTCTCGCAGCCCATAGTAGTGTCTCTTGTCCCGCGTTGGAATCACTTCCAGTAGACACCCCGGTGCAGACTGTCGAACCAACATCGTCTAGGAAACGGGCCCATGCTGCCATTCAAGCATCCGGCTCGGAACCGCCTGACCCTGCGCCGGCTGCTGAAGCTCGCTCGGTTGCCGTCGATTTGGGCATGCTCTCACTTCACTCCGACTCTCGTCAGAAGCATTACTTAGGCTCCTCGTCGGGACTCTTCTTTACCAATCTGCTCGGAGCCCACGCGGGCGCTCTTGCAAGTCCAGCATCAACGTCGTCAGGTCCAGTCCGGACTCATCATGAGCACTCTCGTAGCTCTGCCGACACCTACCGAGCGCTCTATAGGAAACTGTCAGCTGAGCTTCCTTTAGCTGATGACGCGACAGTATTGTTTGGTACTTACCTGCACGAGGTCCATGTCGACCATCCTTTCCTCCACCCAGCATCGGTAATTGAAGCTTATAAAGCTCTTCGCGCCTGCGTGGAACGGGAACTGGATGACAATCACAACGTCGATATGCATGGTTGGCCAGACGGGCTATCCCCATTTCCCTACAACGGGCGCTATGACCGAGTTTCAGATAAGGATGTGACCCCAATCGGCTTTTCCACAGCTGTGTTGCACGTATTCATGGTGTTCTCGATTTCTGCTACCATTCTTACACGCAATAAAAATTTTGATTTTTCCCCGACGCGGTTCTATAAGGTTGCAGCAAGTGCTGCACCTGAGTGTTTGTCAAGTATATCTGTCCCTGCCTTACAGAGTATCCTTCTATTTACGATTCTTGGAATGATTACCCCTACCAATCTGAACATTTGGACATTGGTACATGTCGCCATGTCTCATTGCATTGACCTCGGCTTACATCGGGAGCCGAGGTATCCTTCCGATTTCTCGCCAGTCTCCCTATCGATGCGGCGGTTCATGTTCTATACCGTCTATAACCTTGACCGGTCGATCGCAACCATCCAAGGGCGTCCACTCGGTATCCGTGACGAGACATTCGATCTGCGAATGCCAACCCTTGCCGATATTCCCATGGAGCCGGAGTTGCGGGTGGACGGGCTGAATGGGCAGTATGTACGGTTCTCAAAAGATATGGCATTATCTATCCACCGCTTCAAGCTCGATCGCCATATTTCCGAGATAAAAATTCTATTCTATCATCTACCGACCGAAGAGAGCGTCTTCCACTGGCCAGCTGACCATTCCGCGGACCAGGCACGCATCAAAGCTTCTCTAGATGGGTGGCTCGCCGAGGTCAAACAGATTGGAGTAGTTGCAGATGCGCATCAGCAAGATGCAGCCGAGTCAGCAACACTTCGCCTTAAGAGGCTTAAACTGGAAGTCCTCTATCATGCAGCCGTAACCCTCTTATACCAACCATCCCAGGCATGTCCGTCTCCGACACAGTCTGCTCTTCTCCAGTGCTACCGGTCCTCTAGTGAGCGCATCCACATATACAACCACCTGAGTAACGAAGGAAACCTTTACTACAACTGGCGAAATATTCACGGTATTTTCTCGTCTGGAGCAACCATTGTTTATTGCCTCTGGGCTTCGCCTGAAATACAGCTGATCATCCCTTTTGCGGACGCACTGCGCGACCTTCGAGTATGTTCGAATCTTCTTAGTATTGGGGGGCAGTGGTGGACTTCGGTGCGCAATGGGAAAGACAACTTTGACAGGATAGTTGACCTGACCATCAAGCGATTGAGTCGCTTACGCGGTGACAGCTCGTCGTCCGAATCTCAGCGACGGCGTTTCAAAAGCCAAAGGACTACAGGAGTGAACTCAATAGATCCTCTTTTTAACGACGAGCCTGCATGGAGCTCTAATGGTACGCTGTGCAGGGTCGATGACCCTGGACAACTAGCAGATTCCATTCCACCCGCACACTCATTCCCCTGCGACCAGCAATTACCTGACGAGATCGCAACAACACCGGTAGATTCAATGACGGAGACCTTTTTTGCAGAATATCTTCACGGAGATTGGGGCTGGGACCCATTTTCCGCCTTCATAGACACGCCTGTACTCTGAATATCGTCAAACAAATCCCCGCATGATTATCCAATTCCTTGCAAACACGTACAGCAGCAATGTCACTTAATATCCTACATCTGTCCGAGTTTGCCTTCTTGCAAAAAGAACCCAGAGCCGCTAGTTTCAGTTTGTCGACGCTTTCCCTTGGGCCTGAAGTACAGCTCTATTAGCTTATCGCTAGTTGACAATGCTACTGGTGTTAAGCGTTGAACTATGAACAACACATCCTCTTATTTCTTGATCATTGATCATTTGCACTGCCTTGCTTAATCCCTCTGTGCCTTCGGCGTATCCTTCTTGATTACTGTCAAGTTCTGGACGCTACCAAGTACAGTTAAGGCCCCGAAGGCTGTGATGCACAAAGACTTAGTGCTCCCAAAATACCAGCTTCAGAACACCTGAACGCTGGGAGAACGCAACGACCAGGTCCACTGCATAACACTCTCATAAATAGCAAAACTCACAGCCCCGGATATCTGGAAACGCCAATCAGTACAGACAATCGGCAGGGATGATTGACGTCAGATTACACTCAACCGGGCTAGACGAGGGGTTGTTCCACGCCATAGAACAGCAACCCCCTCAGAGGAGATGATGGACCTCAAGCAATAAAGAGTCCCGCTATAGCGCTGCCGACCATCTAAATCTTGAAGCCTCGTTTTGAGCGTGTCGAACGGCATTTTCGCGTATACGGTGACTACTCCGCGAGTACTCCGGCAACAACAGTGGCTTCGATGACGGAGTTGTTCGAGTCTGGCCCAGACATGGCCTGAAGGTGCCGGAGAAAGAAGTTATAGCTGGTGAATCGCACCATTGCATTGGCTGACTGTTTCAACGTCACTGGCACGACGCCCCGGTACAGGCCGGCGACTCCCTCGGTGGCAACCGCCGGCCGGATAGCGTGCGTAGACGACGTATATCGTTTTGCTCCGGTCTGGTCGTCGATGATCTTGGTCTTTAGTGTCTCTCCGGGAGTGACGACAAGAATACTCTCTGCTGCCCCCGCGATCATTCCAGCCCCCATGTTGCCCCATGCGGTGGACCTTCCGGAGGAGTCCGTGGGCATCAATTGGCGTGCTGTCTCGAATGTGAAGAACTGAACTCCGGATTTCCTTGCGTTTGGAGACGCAGAATGCCGCACTACGGGTGTACATGTGTGACAGGCCATGCTGCCGAATCGTGGTTGTAAGCAGCCGCCGGGGCGAAATTCGTACTCCAGCTGCTGTAGCTTGTGATTGCTGCCTGGTTTTCAGGTATTCGGCAGGATACTAGGAAGATTAATACTGCACCTGTTTTTCACCGTGGACTTACTGTCAAAAGGCTCTCAAAGCCCCCAGCAGCCGCTCCGGCCAGGATTGATTGCCAGGGAGATGGACTAGAGTTCTTCATTGTGTTGGCAGATTTCTGTTGTGACCTTCGTCGATTTACATGTGTAAACATATATATCGTAGTATGCGGGTGTATAAAATGTAGGTACAATCATGGATCTGGAGTAATCCGGGCAAGACAGACACCACGGAGCACTCCGACCAATCCGGACTCTCCGCATTGACATGTTAGCAGCGACGATCGGAGTCAAATGGTCACAAATAATATTATCTGGTCTCTAAGAAAGAAATGAATGTCTCCGGTGGTGCTACTGCAAGGATCACAGTTTTCTCACCGGTTGAACAATGGCTGATATCGCTGACCTCTTCCCTAACGGCGCCTGGGATGTCCACTACCACATCTTCGAGCGTATGTCATTCACTACTCACGGAAATCATCCTGAATGCCTTGATCTCTATTATTCTGAAGCTCCGCCTGAGCTGACAATACATAGCTGCCCGATACGCATACTCCCCCACTCCCCCACTCGCCATCTCACTCCACCCCCAGCAACAGTCTCCCAATTCGAGGAATTCAAGAAAAAGCTTGGGATCACAAAGTCGGTCCTCACTCATGGTCTCTCATATGGCTCGGCCTGCCCCTCGCTGCGAGACTTCGTGTCTAAACTTGGGACAAGCAATACAAAAGCAATCGGCGTGATCGATCCAGAAACAGTAACCCCAGATGAGTTGCACGAAATGCAGCGCGCAGGGGTCTGCGGCAGTCGAGTAAATCTGTACCAGTACAAGGCGATGAATGACGTGAACCTTCAAAAGGATGTGCTGCGGGCTCATGTCAAGGCGATCAAAGACCATTGTCCAAGTTGGAGTATGGCATTTACCCATGTACACCCGGAATTCTGGACGGAGTTGAAACCGTTCATTGACGCTGAAATTATTCCTACTGGGATTCGACTAGTGACGGCTCATTTTGCCCTGCTTAAAGGGAGTAGTATGCTTCCCTGTCAGGTTGGGGGTGACGATCAAGAGGTGGATGTTTCGCTGCAACCGGGGTTCCAGGAGATCATTAAGCTCATGCGTGCTGGACACCTCTATGTCAAAATCAGTGCGCCTTACCGGGTCAGTACTCAGACGCCCAGGTATGAAGATTTGAGGCCGCGCGTCCGCGCGTTCTTCAATGCCAACCCTAGGCAGGTCGTTTGGGGGAGCGACTGGTGAGTGTTGATACGAATTTAATTGCACATCGGGCTGACTTTCTAGGCCGCATACGCCGCAGATGAAGGTTCGCACACCGGAGGAGGCTTTGATAGAGACGCCATATTTGGAAGTAGATGATCTGGCTTGGCTGCGGAGCCTTCGCTCATGGTTGTCGAATGAAGAATGGCATGCGCTGATGGTGGCCAACCCCTCGACACTGTATAGCTAGTTCGTCTTAAGGTAACCGGGTTTAGAAGATGGAAGTAAATTGAAGGAGTAGCGGCCGAGAAAGACTAGGCAATGTAGTAATTACAGATCCCCATATGCCGCGTATATACCGAAATCCCGTGATATCTTCTCCTGAACGCCAACTCATGCAAATGAACGCATATCTTCGTGTCTCCGTCCAATACGCCGAGATTGAAGACTACGTCCCGATCCATTTCCAGAGGGCGCGCAACAATTGATCCCGGTGGACAGGTTTGCAGATGCAGTCGTTCATGCCTTGGGCTATGTACGTTTCGGCATCACCCTTCATCGCATTACCAGTGATAGCAATAATCGGCATCGTTAGGCCCATATCGCGAATCTGTTCGGTTGCCGCAAGCCCATCCATGACGGGCATAGATACGTCCATTAAAACGACGTCGAAGGAAAGCGGCTTTTGTTTGATCATGCGGACGGCCTCGGCACCGTTCCAGGCCCCGTCGACGCGCTGGAAACCAATAGTATGCAGGAGCTTCAACATAACGGTATGGTTGACAATGTTGTCTTCGACTAATAGGACATGTTTCCGAGGCGCTATGGATCGCATTTCCGAAGCAACTTCGGTGGGAACGGCATTCCTTAGGGCGCTGGGTGACTTGGACGGAGAAGTGACGGACCGGCCGCCCATCTTCGCAGTGAACCAAAAAACACTGCCAGTGGCATTCGGATTCGGCGAATAGCCGACAGACCCATCCATGAGCTCGGCTAGGCTCTTACAGATGGAGAGACCCAGGCCGGTGCCTTGGTATTTCCGTGCGGCGGAGTTGGCGAAGCGCGAGAAGGGGGTGAAGAGGGTGTTGATTGCACTGTCTGGGACACCAATTCCGGTATCCGTCACTTCGGTCCTGACTACGGAGGAATCTGGATCCTCCTCTTCGGTCAAGGAGGAAATCTTTATGTGAATGTATCCTTTCTCCGTGAATTTGACCGCATTGCCAACCAAGTTCTGCAAAACCTGTCGATATCTAAGCGGGTCTCCACGCATGCGCGTGGGCAGTCTTGGACTGATCTCCGTGTCCAACTCGACTCCTTCGTTGAGTGAGGACCGGCAGTTCCGGACGACGGCACCAACAATCTCCCGGACATCGAGCAGGTCAGCGTGGAGGGAGAAGGAGCCGGATGAGAGTTTCGAATAGTCAAGGACGTCGTTGACGATCTGGAGGAGCAGCGACATGGAGTCCTGGATGATATTGGCGTGCTCGCGCTGTTCCGCGGAGAGGCCCGTATCGGTTAGCATGGTCATGGCGATCTGCATTCCATTCATTGGAGTGCGAATCTCGTGGCTGATGTTGGCGAGAAAATCGGTCTTCAACCGGGACGACTCCTCAAAGGCGGCAATCATGCGGGCCTCAGCCTCCTTACGCTCAGTAAGGTCGCGGGTGATTTTGACAAAGCCGACATGTTGGCCGAACTGGTAGATCGGAGTGATGAGCACATTGGCCCAGAATCTGGATCCATCGCGGCGGTACCTCCAGCCCTCATCTTCGATTCGGCCCTCCCGCAGACAGACATCCAGTGCTCGGGCGGGCTTGCCGTTCTCTCGGTCCGCTTGACCATAGAGAATGGAGAAGTGCTTGCCGATAATCTCCTCCGCTTTATAACCCTTGAGAACGCCCGCGCCCGCATTCCAGGTGGCGATATGGCCGGTCGGATCGAGCATAAAGATGGCGTAGTCCTTAACGGTGTCGACGAGGATCTTATAAGTCTCATTCATGTACGCATGCTGGCTGTTGATGACCTCGGCCCTGAGGTTTTCGACTTCCAGCACCATAAAAAGCAGCGTTTCATCCTCGTAAACTGGCGTCACCCGTAGATTGTGCGCTATCTTTTCACCGGCCAAGATATGTTCCACCACCTGGATTTCTCGAGTCGAGCAGGCGGCACGCAGAGCTCCGTACAGGATGGGAATATTGGGAACCGGGATGCATTCGGGGCTGACGTCGCCGATTGAGGTGTGAAGCAGCGAGTCCCGTGGCTTTCCAAAGAGGGCGACATGGCTGTTGGAGACTTCGACGATGACCATGGCCGCATCGAGGACGATCGTGGGCACGGGAGTGCAGCGGTAGATGCGGCTCAGCGAGGGAACGGATGAACGCGAAGGGCAGGTTTGGCCCTGGTCCTGGTGCTTGGCCTGGACCTCATCCTGATGCTGCTGGCCGTGGTCGTTGTCGTCGAGAGAGAGCGCGGAGAACTGACCGTTGAGCAACATGGCTGCTGCTCTGCTTTGGTCAGCATCAACCTCATTCGTGGAGTTCTTCGACAAGTCTGAAGGCAGGCAGAAAATTGCCGGAACGCATGACGAGATGAAACGTGACAAAGCGAGGCCGAGACGATCGAGGGGTGGGTAAAACGTGCAGCAGGCCGGGTTTGTGACGAGGCGTTCGAATTCTTCCTCTCACTTCCAAGGAAACGGTGACCCGGTGGCGGCACGTGCGGGGACGAAGGCCAGAACCCCGGGACAGCCTGCTTACGTGATTGGCGGAATCGTCTCCCACTCACGCTATTGGCCGGCCACCATCCCTCCGAATCAATCCGGACCGGCGGCCGCGTTGGGACAAGCGCATTTGGAGCCTTGGCTGCACACGCACATTGCACTGGACAGAGAAGCTGCGTAAGCACTGCATTACTAACATAATCCACAAGCAAGCAACACACAAGCGAGTGACGCATCTCCACCCGAATTTAACCACAGTTGAAAATCAAAGACATTTAAAGCCACCAAATAGTGTCACGGCGCTGCAGGCCGTGATACCGAGTCAGTATCGCTTACACCGACTTCTGCCAACTTTGACCGCCTATCAAAAGAAGTTAGGCTTCGCTTGGTAAGGACATCGCACAAATGATCTCTTCGTGTACATAATTCTCTTCTCCATGCTTAGTATTCTGAATATGAGCGCCAGAATGGTTGTTTGAATGTTCTGATTGGCTTGCCGTTATAGTCTATCTAGTATAAGCTTATAACGCGGGCTAGCTATATAGACGCGATCCAGGCAGATTAGGCTGTGGGGTCTGATCATAAGCGACCTTTTTGGCCCAGTTAGGAGTATGCTTGCCTGGACACATCTCTTACAAAGCTTGCATGATAGGGCTTGATATCCACGATCGGGAGCCTTAGGCAAACGATCATTGGAACTTCGGGAAAATGATCAGGGTCTAGGGACCCTTCTCCAAGGGATACTACATTGCGAAACCACCGGGCTTAGCCGCCGTTTTTAGATAAGGCTTCGTCATGATGTTTTTACTAGGTTACATCCGTACGACTCCACAGATGTATTTAGGACTTCGGGAGATCCCCGAGCTAGGGGATCCCCAGGATCTAGTCTTGCATTAATTCAATGCTTCGTTTCTTATCATTAGCTCTACGTGGTACTAGTGCGACCCAGCAGCACTGACAGCTATATAGACCCTCCCTAATCATCATGTAACTAGTATCTCTGATACGGAAATATGAGGCCACGTGATCTCCGGTGGATTGACCGGACATCGCCTGGTTCTAGAAGGTTCTCACCCTCTGTATGTATATATAGCGGGGAACAGAAGAGTAAGAATAGAGCAATAAGGAGGAATCTATCGTCAACAAGATAGATGGTCAATCGTCATATGGCATCCGATCCTTAGTAGGCTACGTTGGTGTAGTTGATACAGTTTCCTCCTGTCCTTTCCCCTTTGAGCATATTCCACAACAATCTCCAAGCTATCTTTTCTGATCAAATCGAATTCCCCCACAATTAGTCGATCTCCTAAGGCCATCATTTCGTTGTAGTTAAGGAACCCTAGAAATAAGGTAATGTCTCACGCATGGTACAATATATATTAATTCTATAGGGTAGAGCTAGAGATTATCAAGATACATGCGCAGTACTATATTTAGAACAGGACAACAGAGTAGATATAACGGGTAGGCTGCAAAGCCAGACTATTGAACAGGTACATAGACAAGACAAGGTATAGCTTGAGGTTCCAATCTGGATTAAAGGCAGAGCTCAAGAAGTCTCAGCTACTAGGTATTCAGCAACGGCAGAACCAAAGGCTATTCCGGGCACCGTGCCTAGGGTAATCAGGCAGGCACTGTGACAATGCTCACCTATATTACAAGGTAATCAATCATCGTTGCAAGGATAATTGGCCAAGTCGAGGTTGACCCCCCAGTTGGCGAACGCCTCTTCGGCACTACACATCGGAAGCATGTTGTGTCCAGCAGCACGGATATTATTATCTGTAAGTGCCGCATCCTCAATTTCTTGGACTGTTTCGTAACTGGAGAGGCCAGAAAGACTCCATCCATTTTTGCCGCTGTTCTTCTCTTTGGAGTTCACCGTGCTAGAAAGGATCATCAGAGTTAGCTTGTGACTTTGAAATAACATGTAAAACAGACTTCCAGTGAAGGAAAAGGAATAAAAGAATCAGATGCTTTAGATGGTGTGGAACCTACGATGCCACGACATCGAGCGCCACCAACCCATCCCAAGCCACCACAGATTCGCTCTCAAGTGTCGTCCCAAAGGTATCAAGGCTCGGAGGAACCGAGAACTTGTAGGGGAAGCAAAGGCTAGTTCCACTTGCATTGCCCGCATCTTGGCACGAGTTTGAGGCATCACCATCCAGGTGGACAAGGTAGTACCTCTTTTCATTAAAGCAGACCTTTGTTGTGTTGGCAGCGGAGTCATCAAGATAATCCGAGACTGGGTTGCTGTCATCACATGCAAGGCCTCCGGTATCAATCACGAATACATTCTGGCCAGATTTTTGCCAGACCTGGAGGATCACGTATGCATAGAACGATTTTTCAATGTAGGCCGTCTGATTCTTCCCACTTATCTTGTCCACGGCCTCATTGCCTGCACTGGAGCCTTCAATCAACTTACCATCTTTCATTATTCTTGTCAGGAGAGTGATTGTGCTGTCTGAGCCGTTAAAAAGAGCCATGCTTGCCGACTCTGTGGGATTCTTCCAAGCTCGCCAGACATCACCCATGTAGCTCTTGAATGCTATTTCGTCACTCTCATCCCAGCCACTCTGAGAAAAAAAGTCAGATGGATATATATGTAGGCCAATAAACAATATGAGCTCACTAGTCTCCAGCGTTGCTATCCTTGGCAATGTTCACCCATGTACCCACCGCGGTGTAGGTAATATCTTTAGCAGTATCCAGTCGATCCGGGTGTGCTGTAAAGTATTTTGTGGATTTGAGCTCTGCCAGAAGTTAGTAACCAGTGAGACAATACCTGGAAAGACAAGAGGAAACAAACGTGAGTTGAAAATTGGTGCCAAGATGGAGCAAGCTCGAATCTGGGGAGACAAATTGGTTTGATCCAGGGGAACCCCAAGGACAAAGTCCAAGAGCAAAGGATGTTTACATAGGTTCAGAGTGTTAAGGTCATGGTAGACGGTCCAATTTGCCGCGCTGGAACCAGGGGAGCCGCATTGAGTCGGGCATGGGTCCCTTGGGTTCTGACGGGCGAAACGGCTGGGTGAAGGAGCCGCATTGATAGGAGATGGAAAGGAAGAAACCAAAAGAAAGGAGAACAGTGCTAGGAATCTTGTCGAGCACCAGCATAGTAAATAGAGGAAGGAACAATGCTTCGCAGTGTCTGTTTGATTGAATAGGTCATGAGAAGAGTCCCTTTTTATAGTACAGCTGGACGGCCTTCAACTGAGAGCCCTCTGGGAGAGCAACCTTAGTATCACATTCCATGTCATGCGCGCACGCATGTGCCCCTTCCATCCGCCATCTGCCAGCCACAAAAGGGGCACACCCATTCAAATATCCATTATTATTCTCTACCAGCTAATCCAAGCTTCTTCAACAACCCAGGGAGAAAAAGAAAAATGGCTCCTTTTACCGCACTCCTCTTCTTTGCTGCCCTCCACGCATCCTGGGCGACCCCTTCTCAGAACTATACAAACCCCTAGAAAATCGAGCTCGACCTTGTCTTCCCCAAGAATGCCACTTTCGCCCCCAACCAAGAGCTTCCATTACTATGGGGTCTCCAAAACGCCGACTTCGCCTGGGACATGGCTATGAGACTTAGCTGGCAGTTGGAGCGCCTTGACCAAGACCTTGCTCAGACAGAGGAAGGAATATTTCCCCGACAGGATTATTCAGGCGCAGTGCGCAACTACACTGAGTTGGGAACTGCTCCTTCTGACCCTCTCTTCCTCTATTATTTCCCCGAAGTCCTCCGTAATGCAACAACAGGCCAGTGGAAACTGTCCTGGAAGTGTGGCTTTCATCTTACCTGCTCAACCACTAATATCAGTAAGCTATACTACTACTACTTCGACCACATGCAGCCTACCGAGCTCATATTCTCCGTCGCTGAGGGCGGACAATCTCTCGATCTCAATAACCTGAATAGCTCTTGCCCGAACAGTGACTTTTCCACTACGTACGAGGTTATCGATTACAAAACCGTGAGTTACGGCTGTCCGATCCTGAACGACACATCTCCGAAAGCGTCCCCGTGTACGCTAAAATTCAATCAAAGCCTGGTGGATGAGATGAATGCCGGCGCGGCGATGAACTGTTCTAGTCAGGACTGGAACATATTTAGCAATACTTGTTAGACTGGAGGAGGGGCAGGCATAACGCTGACTGGATTGGGGATGCTGATAAGCGCTATACTTGGTATATCTCTGTTTGTTGTTGCCTTGTAGTATACCCATGCCTAAACGAATTGAGGTTAGTATTTAGCCAAAGCACAGCAGTAGCAGAATTAAGACTTATTGCACTTACTGTGCCCAGGACAAGACCTGGGCTGGCCCTGCAATCTGACTTATCCTAAGCACAGTGCTTAGGGTTAATCGGAGGCTTATAGAGTTTTTGGTTTAGGTTATAAATTTCTAAATAATCCATGGGCAGATTGCTGATTTACTGACCTGCTCCAAAACCCGCTGGGCGAATTAGAGTAGGTCAAAACCCCACCCAACCCGTGGTTTAACAAGTCTAGATGATAGTCTGGCGTACATGGAGCTCTACCTCACCACCGCGTCCTTTGTGCGTTGTTTTGGCATCGAGCTGCACGATACTACCCTTGAGGGCCTGCGGACTACACATGATATGGGAATCGGATTTACCCGGTGGGGTGATGTGCGCGTGTATTGGAAGGTGAGTCGAGTTGTCGAATACTGAGTGCGGTGCTGGACAGGGGCGACCAATGTGATATTTACACACAAGGCTGGGTCAAGGTTTGGTCGGTGTTGTATTGACGATCTTAGGAACAGATAGCTATCGTTGGCGTTGTATGTGTGTTGACTTCAAGTATCGTAACAGGGTTAGGGTTGTGGAGCTTAAGCATTTCCGCCCTACCTCTTTCCAATAATTGAAGGACGTGTCCTCGTTCCGGTCTTGTAGGATGATACTACTCTTATTTGCAGGATTAAGGAATAAACAAGCTTTCAATGGTAGAGCGTTGTTGCAATATTCCTTTGATCTAAATCTAGTCCAAAGCTTGGCCCTCACACATCTTACTATACATCCTACCCGTGCCAATCAATTCAGAATGTGATCCCATCTCCACAATCCGACCCTGGTGAAATACACTTATCACATCCGCATCCTTGATCGTACTCAATCGGTGCGCAACGGCGACTGTAATCCTATCTCCATCCTTCGCTGGAGCAAGCCCCGCATGCACAACCCGCTCACTCTCAGTATCAAATGCACTCGTAGCCTCGTCCAGAAGAATCTTTGGACCGCGGATCAGCGCTCTCGCGATTGCAATACGCAAGCCATGGCCAGGCCACGCATAGGACTGGTTGCTGCGTTACAGCCTGCGGTATTGACTGTAATAAAAGAAGATGCAAGATCGGCGGCTCGGGTAATTAAAATGCACGGGTGGTATGAAATTTCCTGACGAATTTCGTTACACTTGCACCGTCATTAAGGCTACATTTGCCAGTGCACACTGGACACTGGCAATCAAGAACGGCGCGCCCATCCAGCCGTTGCCCTGGTGGATGCCCCATCGGAAAGTAGCAACAAGCATTGGCATGGATGCAAGAGACGCAATAGATTGGACCAGCGGGATGGCCGAACAGGCCAGCCCGAGAATCTCTGGCTCCACAACCGCCATCAGAAGGTTGCGCGCCGCCAATTCCGAGCCTGCGCCAAGCGCAGTAGTCACATTACCACCAATAGAACCGATACTGCATCCTGTCAAGAATACCTCCAAGTAGCTTATCATTAAGAAGACCAAACTAACTGGCTGGTCTGGGCAAGAACAATCCCCCATGGACAAGATCAGGACCGGCCAGCGACCTGTTTGATCTGCCATGAAGCCGTATGACGTGCCTAACACAATGCCTGTGGGACGTTAGCTGACCAATTCGACCCTTAAGCGAGTGATACTTCACAGCTTACCCGGAATCATGTCCAAGGTGTCCTTCCACCCATTGACCGCCGCGAGCTCACTTTGGATCGGGTCAGCTTTGCAGGCTTCGGGCGACGCGACTAGGGAGAGCCCGCTCAAATGGCGCCGGCAGATAATTTCCTCATATACCGCGACCTGGGAAGTGGATTACATTGACGCGCCCAGGTCGATGATGAACAATATGATGGCAATCAGGACAATCACCGCGGATCGACGGTGGATTAGCCTCGTGGGCCCGCTTGAATCGGGGCTCTGTCCAGCATCCCGGAGCAGAGGCGTTGTTTCGGTCATCTGCAACAAATTGTTATGGGGAGAATTCCTTGCCGATCTATCCCTGATTGCCTGGTTATATAAGGAATGGGCGACCAACTCTCTTAGCTTTTGTAACTACTTTTATAGTAGCTACAAGGCCCATGGCAAGGCCAGTCTTATCAAAGTTATAGATATCCTTATTAGCAATCCTGTATTATATTCTAGTAACTTGTACATGGTCAAACCACTCAGAAATAATCTTTGGATCCTCATATTTCGCGTGCTGATAGCTATATCAGCAAGGGAAGCAAGGCTTGAGTTTACCTCAGTAGTTTGTAATGTTATATGCCCAGTTTTCTCTAATAGTCTGGACAGGAGTCATGCCCTGCTTTGCCAGTAAGATATTGGCTATTTCTTATATATAAGATGGCCAGGGAGCTGCACCGCGCTGATCCAGGGAGAGAATCTATTGTACAAGTAATTCTTCTTTATTTTAAGTCAACTTATGGGAGTTGGCACATGTTTCTTGTTGAAAAGTATGCCCATTTAGTCTCTATCAAAGGGTAGGTTCTGGGATTTGATAAACATGTACTGCTGCTTGTACAGAAGAAATCTTCTTTATTTTTTAAGTCAGAAATGGCAAGTAACATCTTCCCCTCCTGTTCTACAGAATCTCTCTGATTTTAGTATGCTTTTTGTGGCATGGTTGCTGGGTAAATTAGGTGAGTATTTCAAACGCGGCCAAAATAATGGAGGTGCGTCACTCGCTTGTGTCATGGCCTGCTGCCATGGAGCGAAGGAGGGCCCGACAGAGAGACACGGAGACCTGCATAATCGGCAGGGCGATGTCTATAAGACATGGTCTAGCGCACAGATTTATGCAGCTGAATGTCTACTTCACCTATCCTGCTAGTAAATATGATGCACTGCGTCAATGACACATAGGACGGTTCAGACACTCATCCGGACGGGCCCCGAAGGCAGCCGGAAAAATCCCGGCGCATGTAGAGGCCTGCGTATTTCCCATATAAAGGGCTATATCCATAGGTTGTGAAGAGTCTCAATCGGCCGCCCGTCAAGGTACGCAATTCCTCTTAGCTCGCAACGATATCAAATAAGGAAAATGCGATCAATCGCTCGCGGCTCAGACGTGTCAGTGACCGTCCACAATCCCTTCCGAACCCGCATCCTCAACGCCCAGATCACGCCCGTCCTAACCCTTAAATTCTGGACCGGTAATGAAGCAGCACTGATGGCCCGGTTGGCCGGCTTTGAGGCCGTCTTCATCGATATGGAACACTCGGCCCTGAACTTCCAGACAGTCGCACAGTTCATCCTCGCCTGTCTGAGCGTTGGGATTTCGCCGATCGTTCGTGCCCCGTCCAAGTCACACTGGCATATCAGTCGCATTCTGGATGCTGGCGCGGCTGCTGTTGTGGTGCCGCATGTCGATTCGGTTGAGGAAGCGAGGGAACTGGTAAGGCATGCCAAGTATCCGCCGCTGGGGAGCAGAGGGTCCGCGAACAATCAACCTATCCTTGGGTTTAGGAGTCTACCGACCAACGTGCAGAATGAAGTGCTGAATCGAGAGACGATGCTGATCCCCATGATCGAGACGCCAGCGGCAGTGGAGTTGGTCGATGAGTATTTGGCGATTGATGGGGTGGATGGGATCTTGATCGGGTCGAATGATCTGTGTACGGACCTGGGGATTCCAGGGCAGTACGATAATCCGACCTATCAGCAGGCGGTTGAGAAGATTGTGTGTGCTGGCAAGAATGCCGCAAAGCCTATTGGGATTGGGGGCATTGGGGGCCGGCTGGATCTGCTGGAGAGGTGGTTTGCATTGGGCGCTACGTGGTCACTCAGCGGGGGGGATAGTGCCATTTTGCAGGCGGGGATGAAGAAGATTACGCAGAACTACGAAGAGATTAGTGCCAGGGTCGAGAAGCAGACGGCTTTAGCCAGGTGATATTGTATAGGAGCCGAATCTAGAGTGGAAGCATCCCATCATCCCAAAAAGAGATCCCGCGCGGATTCCCGTACGCATACTCTCCAAGTCCCGCCTCCATACTCCACACGGTGTCGTCCCAAAACAACGACCCGAAGGAGAAGAGCTCTACAGTATTGGAATCCTGGCCATCCGCCAGCGCTTCCGTCCCCTGCGGGATATCGCTTAAAGCTGGAAGTTGCGCTTCTTCGAGAGGATTCAGGCCAGCCAGCAGATTCGTCTCCGTGAGGCCGTCAGAACCTGCCCCGTTGCTTGCATTTGGCTGCGCGAAGGCTAATTGCGGGTCGGTGCCTGTCGGTATAGCTCTATCCCACGGGCCGCTCTGCCGGAGTTTCTGCAAAATGTGACGATACAGAGCTTCATAGACGGCAACGTACTGCGCTGCGTCTGGTAGGACGCGGCCCAGGTTCTTTAGGTTGTGCTCGCATCGCGCCAGCGCATCCATCGCCTGGCTGATGGTCCTGGAATTCGGACCGTCAATGCTGGACAGGCAGAACACGACAGAAAGGCCGGCAGTGAAGAGGGTCTGGAAGTAGCTCCGTGTGTATGTAACCTGCTGACTCTCATAGAGACGGGAGAAGATCACAATGATCTGGGTTGCATTCTGGAGACACAGCGAGAGCAGATCACGCGGCGGGCTGTTACCACGCTTCGGCACCAGGTCCATTGCTTTGCGGACGAGTATCAGGCGCTCGCGCATCCAGCGCAAATCGAACCATTCCTGGGTCTCGTAGACACACTGCGGATGCTCAAAGACTGGCGCAGACCGGCGCCAGAGGTTGAGCTCTTCAAGGAGGCGGTATAAGTTCGCGTAGACGCGACCGGCCGCGGTGACGGAAGGCGCACCATCCGAGTGGCCTTTAGATTGAAATAAGCTGTGAATCTTGGAGGTAATCTGCCGATGGCGTATCGATGTGAAGAACACCGCTAGCTCTGTATTCCCTACCCTGGCCTGAGGAGTGAGCTGGAAGAGGTCGAGATCGGTGATAGACCCTTCCACAGCCTCGAGCTGGTCATCATTTGCATCAACAGGCAGCAAAACGTGGATATCTCTATCTGCAATGGCCAGCGGCCGATCGAGTGTGATGGAGCTGTATCGGTCGATGATGTAGCACTCCCAAAACACTCGTCGCTCGAGCTGCTCTTTCAGGAGCGGTTTGCGGCTGGTTGGCGGCCTGTGAAGGCCCAGCTCAATGCAGAGACGCATGCACAGCTGGGTGATCTCCCAGATCGAGGTGCCAATGTGATGGTAAATGCCGAAGCGGCCAATAAGGAGCAGGTCCTGGATCGACTGGATTCCGTGGGAGAGACTGTCGGACTGAAAATGCTGCATGGCAGACAGGAAGTACCCGTAGGGATGGCCCTGGTGTGATCCCTGGCGAAAGGGATGGATCGAGCCGATTGCGAGCAGCATAAAGGCGCGAAAGAGCTCGTTCTGGGAGTGGTGCCGCTCAGATTCAGGCAGCGTGAAGACCCTGCGGTAGACGTCTTCTACCTGTCGACGGAGCAGGAATGGATTGAGGACGTGGGTTCCAGAGAGACTATGCGTGTCAGTACAAGACCATTGATAGAAGGATCGATCATACTATTTGTCAAATATCATCCGCGCGTCGGCAGCAGACGGTAGGGGGTTCGGCGCGATGGTGGCCTCGGCCAGACGGGCCGACTGCGACAGGCTCTGCAGCAGCGTCGGATTGTGTGCTCTCCAGCCTGGATCGGTAAATAAGGGTCGCATAAAGCTGTTTGTCTGTATCAGTGGAAGCCTTTTCTGGTGGGAAATGGGCCCGCAACCGACCTGAGCCCTGCGCCCTCGGTAAAGGTAGGCGAGCTATACGCTGACCGCATACTGTTTCTCCTCCTCCTCTCTTCTCTGCTCTCCGAAGTGGTATTGCGAGGAAGCTCGTCGATCGCATCCTGAAGCTGACTCTGGAGTGCTCGTACTTTCTGCTCCAAGTCGCTGATGTACCTACCGGGTTGAGGATATAAACTCTGTAGCAAAAGAAAAAGGAAGCCTACCCTCGCGATACAGACTGTTGGCCATCAAGGGCCAAAATAGTGCACTCTAGTCCACTGCGCACGCACGGGTCACATTTGGGCCGATTGTTATCGCACTGGAACTCTTAGTCAAGGAGCGACAGAGGCAATGAGGGACCCAACCCTGATCTTTTTGGTGTAGCAGACATTACATGCAGGCAGGCGCGGGAACCGGGAATCTGCAGCAGAAGCCATAGTGCAGAATGAGTTCCTATCGGACTTCTCTGCAGAGGTAATGGAGAGAATCCGGGGTTTGGAGGCCCAGCAAAGGCAAGGCGGGGGCTGTGCCTCTAGTCAACGACTCCATGTGGAGGGCTCGGAATTTCCCCGACGTCCACAATCTCTACAAAAGAAAAGTCATTATACTACCTGATCTAATAGGTCATACGCAGGATATGTGCGTAAATAATGTTCTATTGCCTGTCCGTGAAAAAGTGGGTGAACCGTGTTGTTGCCCTAACTCGCCGTTTCCATATATATCTCAGCATCTGAACACCAAGATATGACAATAATGAAAGACAGCTATGGATCTACACACCAAACGTATGTGTGACTATAACGAAATCGTGAGTTAATCATTAGTTAGTTTCTGCAACTACTGAGAATTGTTCATACAGTTTTGAAACGTAGCTGAAGGCATTGGTGGAATAGATAGACTGGTGTGGGTTGCTCATACAGCATTGCCAGAGGCAGTATGACAATCTTCCAGACTAGACTAGAGTAATACTTGCTCACTGAAATGCAAGCCCCGACTTTTCATATCACAATCAGCCACAGAGAATATTCCTTAGTTCCATTTAAATATCTAGAAAGTCAGAAAATGAACCCGACTAGTCTCTAGCCTAGCTGTGTCAAGGGTGGGAGGCAAACGCTAGCTGGGAATTGTCCTCTATTATCGAGCTACTAGTCCACAGTTAACTGCCCTTCTTGAAGAAGCAGCAGTCCACGGGTGACTTCGACTGTGCCACCCAGGGAATGGCGTTGATAAACTAGGGCTTTCTATGTCGGAAGAGGGGAATCGCGTCCCTTGTCATTAAGTACTGAGTAGAGGCCAGATAGGGCTTGCTCTGTAAATAACACACTTTCAAGGCTGTCCAGGCTTTGCAGCGGCAGTATGTGCAGAAATGTTCTATCCGTGGCGCGGTGGTGTAGCATTGGGAACAATTGCGGACGAGCGTGTGGACGGTGATTGAGACGTTACCAGCCCTCGTCTAAATCATGAATGCGAGACAGCAACCAGATGTACAGGGGTAACCGAAAGTCGCGCTCAGAATCAACTCTTGAAGTCCCTAGGCGATGGTCTCTCGTAAGACCAGACTCGGTAGTACAACCGGCGACTTCCGCTAGAAAATCGCTTCGTGCTATCATGTCCATACTATAGCAGCGCCTGATTTACTAGGCAATGTCGGACAGAGCTCTGCTACAGAAAGGATTGCAGCAGAGTCAGTGGTGGAGCGTAGGTCTGACCTTGGCAGGAACGGGTATTTAGAATGGTCGAAGCGGTTGGATATGACACATCCAGATGCTGAAAAGCAAGGCAGTCGGCGCGCTCTACAGCATGGGTAATCGGTATACAGCAGTGCGTTGGGAAACCAGCCATGGGTTACTGCCACGCTATATTCCCTATACTCGACGCTCGGAGGGCTTCCGATCCATACTCGGCCCTTCGGGAATCCCCCGCTCTGCCACAAGGCCGAGGTAGATAGAGGAACAACATGGAATTTTCAGAAGACTGGAGCTCTCAAACATAACGCATAGCAGGATCGCAGAGGTGAGACACTCCATGACCCCAACACCGAGGAATCGACCCATGTCCGCCAGTTCCACTCCATCCAGGCGAACCCAGGCGTGCGAGCGCTGCTGGAAGCGGAAGCAGAAGGTTGGTCTCGACTTCTTTGCTCGTCCCCAATATCCATCGACTGATGCGGATAGTGCGACCGGCTGATTCCAGCCTGCACGGCCTGCAGGGAGGCTGGCACCCGTTGCAGTCCACGTCAGGTCGCGGTCGAGCCATCCGAGAAGAGCAATGGCCTCTCGCATGCGGCCCTGCCAGGCTACATTGAGTCACTGACCCAGAAGATCAGAGCACTGGAAGCCTTAACGTCGCAGAAGCGACGGCGGGTATCTTCAGACGACCCCGATGGAGATGCCACTCCGCCCATGCCCCCGGAAGGGCTGGACAGCTCGGTTCAGACAGCGTTGGGTGAGATCGGCTTCCTCTCGTGCAGCGCTATGGCTGAGCCTCGTGAGGGGGCCAGCGGGTTCCCGCGGCAGCTCGCCATGAGTGAGATGATCCAGGCGACGCTGAGCCTGAGCGGCGCGACTCCATCCCAGTCCTGCCGCTCAGAGACTGAGGCCGCACCCTGGAATCTACTCCTTGTGCCAGATCCTCGACAGGTGCTCAGCAAAGACTTCGTGACGCCGTTTTTACGTTGTTTTCTGGACCGTATCCATACTTACTATCTATATTTTGATAGAGCAGAGCTGGAGGAACAGTGTGAAGCCTTCTTGGACAGGACTAGCCATGAATCAGGGGAGCTATCCGCAGCTGCGCAAAGCTACCGAGACTTCAGTGTCTATCTGGCCGTCAGTATCGGGATGCTCCTGTCGCCGCAGTCGGGCCGGGTCGATTCGTTGGCGCAGAGTCTGCATTCAGCGGCCGTCAAACTTCTTCCCATGATCCTCCAATGCGGCAACTGTTTCAGCCTGATGCACTGCCTGGTACTATTGGTGGTATATTCTATGCTGAGCCCCAACGGCGGGTCGACCTGGCACCTGCTGGGGCTAGCAATGAAGAGATGTGTTGCCTTCGGGATGCATAAAGAACAAGAAACAGATTCAGCACTGCCTGTGGAGGAATCCGACAAGAGGAAGTCTCTCCTCTGGACATTGTACTCGCTCGACCGGTGAGTGCGTATCTTCCTATCGTATCAAGGCGTCACCAAATCCTGTGCTGATATCCAGGTCCATAGGAGAATATGTACCAGCATGGACCGCCCATTTGGCATCCAAGACCAAGACATCACCCTAGCAGTACGGTGCATACCCTCTAGGCTTCAGCGATGGCTGACCGCTATAGCTTCCCGAACTAGGAGCTGTCGATGCTGACGTCCAAAATGCATTTGAATTCCACCTGCTCATGTACGCAAAGCTCATCTCGAGCATTCGCGACAGCGATGAGCGCTGCCCGTTCTTTCACTACAAAAACATCTGCTTCTGGAGGGATGTTCCGCGTGAGCTAAGTCCGTTTCTGGACCAGAACGAGACTGCGCGTGATCATCTCAAGCAGCTGTCATGTAGGGCGCTGATCGAGATCCTTCCTTTGTGTATTTTCTCCAACCCTGGAACCCAGGTCTCTGAGTCTCCTTTTCTGGAAATTGAACACGATGTGCGTAGCAGCTGTGAGCAGATGGTCGATCGGATGTACCGTTCTTTAGATCATGCACCAGCTGGGTTTGCCTTTACCGACAGCTACGACGTCTTTGCCGCCGGGGTTGCCATCCTCTGCACGGCGGACCTCGCATTGATCCAGAACCTTGCCCCAGATCTAACAGGAATAAGCAAATGCGTCGCGCTTCTCACAGCAGTGGGTGCGCGCTTTGACGGGGTCAAGGTGTTCCGGAGGGTCCTGTTGGCAGCCTCAGAGCTGCGGATGGGGAGGCATAAAGAGGAGGAGATGAGGGTAAGCGAGCAGCCATCCACTCCTATGGCACACTGAGGCTTAGCTGACAGCCTGGCCAGATGCTGCTTCATCTGCCCCCTGAGATTCCCGACGGATTGCGCCTGTTGGTCCAGTACTTGGTTCGGAAATTCTCCGGATCCAGTCCGACGCAGTGATATTGACTGGCATATATGGACCCGTCTCTGGCAGACTTACGGGGTCCGCCCATTAACGCTGATACCTACAGTCACATCTACTGCCAGTGCTACCGTCCCAAAATGGCCCCTGGAATCATCGAATCCCTCGAAAAAAAAGGCGCAACCGCAGTGTTGGCGGAGAAGCGAACCGTGTATATGATCGATAGCCTGCATCCCGACGCGGTCGAGCGCGCAAAGACGCTCTGGAATGTCGTCCTTCCCGGGGATAAGGAACTCAAGAACTGGCGAGAGCATGCAACGGCCATCCTTGTCCGGGGATCGTATGTCACAGCCGACGACATCGCTCGCGCTCCCAACCTGATCGCCATTGGGAAGCACGGAGTCGGCATTGACAAGATTGACCAGGCAGCCTGTGCCGAACGGGGTATCAAGATCCTGAACACGCCAGGCGCCAACTCCAGGGATGTCGCTGAGCTTGTCGTCACTCTCGCAATGACCGTCGCGCGCGGCATCCGGTCTATTACTACACGGCAGATGACAGCACCGGTACCGAAGGAGACATGCACGGGATTGACACTCCACAGGAAGACAGTAGGTATTATTGGGATGGGTAATATCGGTCGTACGGTGGCCGAGATCTTCCATGGAGGATTCGACGCGAAGCTGGCCGCCTATGATGCCTACATGCCCGATGACGCCTGGCCTCACCTTCCGCACCACCGAGCACAAAGTGTGCAGGAGGTTCTGGAAACGGCGGATGTATTGACGCTGCATGTTCCATTGACAGATGAGACGCGCAATCTCATCTCCTACGAGCAGCTGCGACAGATGAAACCTGACGCCATCCTCATCAATGCAGCTCGAGGAGGCATTGTCAATGAGCAGGACCTGACTCGGGTCCTCTCTGAAGGTCATCTTTGGGGCGCTGGCCTTGATTGCCATGAGCAGGAGCCCCCGGCTGCAGAAAGGTATGGCAAGCTGTGGGAGAACTTGAACGTGGTGAGCACGCCGCATATTGGGGCGGCCACCAACACGGCGCAGAGGGCCAGTTCCATGGCAGCGGTGGACAATTTGTATAATTACCTACGCAGTATTAAGACGAAATGATTGTACCTAGCTATTTCTAGACTTGGACTTGATCCACTCCATCCCAGCGCAGTGCCACCTGACACACTGTACATTCCCCTTCATACTATCGGTGATAAACAAGGTCCTCCCATCCTCACCCCCAAAGCAGCAGTTGGTCAGATTTTTCCCTCCCTCACCGGCAGTAACAATCCTGGCCTTGGGCAGCCCCTCGCTGTCTACGACAAAGACGCTCCCCAGACTTGGATGGCAGATCAGTACGTTCCCCTCCTCGTCGACAGCCAGTCCATCCGGTCCCGCATTCCCAAACGACTGGAAGAAGAGACCAACCTTGGTCGTTGTCCCGTCTACATGTAGCGGTAGTCGCCAGACAGCATTTGCGCGGGTCATGGCAACGTAGAGGAACCGCTCGTCTGGAGACAAAGCAAGGCCGTTAGGTGAGATGCCGTTGGAGACGAGGCTGTCGAGCTTGCCGCTCGGCGAGAGACGGTAAACACATCCAGTTGTATCTGTCAGGCCGGTCTGCCCCTGGTCGGTGAAGTAGATGTCGCCATTCGAGGCCACTATCAGGTCGTTGGGGCCCTTGAAACGCTCGAGGTTGCGCCGGGTCAGCAGCGGTGTAATTTCGTTGGTGACTGGGTCGAATTCGAGGATGCCCTGTAGGTCAACTATCAACTTGAGCTCTTCTATAGCGATGAGAGCCTGGATTGAGCAAGTATGGTATAGCTACCTGTTTGTAATCGGCCACCACTAACCGCCCATTGTCCAGCAGAGCGAGTCCGTTCGGTTCCCCATCGTACCTCACGCACTCCGTCACCATTATCTCATCGTCGGCCTTGTCCACATCAGCCCGCAGAATCCGGCCGTATGGAATGTCTACCAAGTACAAAGCTCCGTCTGGGGCACTGACCGGACCCTCCAGGAAAATGTCCGACGGAGGGCCGGTGAAGCCGCCACGCCACTCGGTTGGCTGGTCGAAGCAGCGCAGTGAGTCAGGAATGCGCAAAAGAATTTGCGCTTGGATGACGGGGGCCGGGGGATAGAAGTTCATCATGCTCTGGGTCTGTCTCTGTTGCTCGTGGAAATGGACAGTGCTCTGCTGGAGCGAGAGTAAAATACCTGCCGACATCGGATTTTCCCCGAAGAAGAATGGGGTCGGATATTCAACTAGCGTCCGATATCTGGGGCAGAGTTGGGGTAGAGATGATGGTGTAAGCCAAGTAAATACCATAAGGAGAGTCAAGAAGATAAGCCCTGGACCGTTCTTGGTCGTACTGGTGTCACTCCGCCTACCATAGCTAGAACGCCATGGGACTCATCTCCGACACGAGAAAGGCCTTTCGAGAAGCTCCCAAGGGAATCTTCAACATCTATCTCTTCAGTGTGACTTGGATCTTTGCTCTCGCTGGCGTCGCCAAGGGGTTTGATGAAGGTTGGATTCTCTGGCCCTGTGGCCCGGCAGAAGCGGGTTCTAACAGTGGACAGGAAATATCGCCTCCATCGTAGTGCAAGCGCATTTTAAGAAACGGTTTGGTATTGACCACCTCTCAGACGACGAGTATGCCGGAACTAAGGGGTGGATTGTGTCGATTGCCACTGCTGGCGCAGTCTTTGGCTGCCTGGGCGTGAGTGCTGAGCATCCGTGTATAGCGAACAGAGTGCTGATGCCCGAATTTGCAGTCCCTCCCCATCAATGACCAGGTCGGACGCCGCTGGACGCTGCGGATAGGAACACTCGTGTACGTCGCTGGCGTGCTGGGACAGGGGCTGTCCGGCGGTAGTCTCGCGGGCCTGTATGCCAGCCGGGTCATCAGCGGCATGGGTATCGGCGTCACCACGATTGTCCCGCCAGTTTTTATCTCAGAGATATCTCCCAAGGCCATCCGAGGTTTGCTGACTCTGCAGTATGCCGCCTGCCAGCAACTGGGCGTCGTTCTGGGCTTCTTCATCAATTACGGCGTCACCAAGAAGTATGCCAACACCGACACGCAATGGATGCTGCCAACACTCCTGCAGCTCTTCCCCGCAGCCCTCTGGGGCGTAGGAACTTTTCTATGCCCTGAATCGCCGCGATGGCTGCTGAGTGTTGGCCGCAAAGAGGAAGCAGCCGCTGCGTTGTCGCGGTTGCGGCATCTGCATACTGGGCATCCGGTCGTCGCGGGCGAATTGGCGGGCATGGGTTCGCAGATCCAGTACGAGCATGAATCCGTTGCCTCTGCTTCGTCGTGGCAGTTGATCAAGGAGACCCTGGTTCCGGTGGAGAATCGACGACGGTTTTTTCTCCTGTTCATGGCCACCCTCTTCTCTCAATGGTCGGGCGCAAATGCCATCACTCAGTATTCGCCAACGATCTTCGGATACCTGGGCATTGTCGGCGACGAGGCCACTTTCCTGGCGACAGGGATCTATGGGATTGTCAAGTTTGCAAGCACGCTGGCCTTTGCCCTAGTCATTGTAGACTTCGTTGGCCGCCGCCGATCTCTCCTGACAGGAATCAGCCTGCAGATTCTCACGCTGGTCTTTGTCGGAGCATACTTGGGCGCCACCAAGGACAGGACAATCGCCGACGTTAAGGCCTCTGGGCATGCCAAACGGGCATCGACGGCGGCCATAGTTGCGATCTACTCGCATGCCGTAGCCTGGAGTATCGGCTGGTTTAGCATTCCCTACCTCATTGGGCCTGAGATTTTCCCCACGCGCATCCGATCGCTGAATATGTCCATCTCTATGGCCTTGCACTGGGCCTTCTACTTTGGCTGCTCCAAGGCTATGCCCAGTTTGCTGGCGGCGACGCATCGCTGGGGTGCGTTCCTATTTTTCAGCTGCATCGGTGTGCTGGGGTTGATCTATGTTTCACTTGCCATGCCAGTAAGGAGACTCTATCGGTGGCACTACAAACGGGTATACTGACAGCGTGTAGGATACCACTGGGCGATCACTGGAAGCGTTGGATAAGCTGTTTGAGCGACCGTGGTACACGATGTATAGGGTTGCGTATGCCGGCCAGGATGAGCTGCGGGCAGAACAGCCGGGGGACATGTACAGCACAATGAAAGGGCCTCGAGCCAGTGCTGAGCATGTCGAAACAGCGTAGGGAGAGGTGGGAAATGGTGTGGATGTTGTATCCGACCTGGTGGGCTGGTGGCTTGATGCCGAGGGAAGGCCAGGCCTAACTCAAGCTTTCTGGGTCATTGTAACAGCATCTGGCGACCGTTCACGGCGAATATTCCCGGGCCACAGCTGTAATCTTAGCAATAACTCATCAATACATCACTGTCGTGAACTGACTTTGTTATAAGCACTTAAGCTCCCCAATCGTTCCTCAACTGATTACGTCCGCTCCGGTTGTTGGTATTTCATCGCGTCAAGAACAATGCACCCTCACGTCCTCTTTACCCTGGGTTTCTTCTACAGCGCTCTGGCTGCGCCAGTTACTAAAACTGTCACCACAGGCCAGAACGTTGTCACGCAGAATGGCTACACCAGTGCCCCCTACCATGGCCCCTACTCGGGGACGCCCACCATTACGGGGGCAGCCAAAGCCTCGAAGACGCTGGCTGCCTCAATTGATCCCAAGCCGCCCAATCCGACAGCAACTTACTACAACGCTGAGGGGGTGCCCCAGCAGCCCATGCCGGCCCCTTACGTGCCAGCTGGAGGACTCGGCACGAACGGAACCCTCCCCCGGTACATGGTCAACAGCGACTGGGACTTCGAGTCCATCGCCCTGGGAGTCTATCAAGAATACATCGAGCTCGACCTCTTTCATGACGGGCTTGCTCGGTTCTCGGACGCGGACTTCGAGGATGCTGGATTGGGCCCAGAGATGCGCTCCCTTATAGAGTTCATGGCCAACCAGGAGGTCGGGCACGCCACCCTGCTCAGCAACATGCTCGGCGAAGCCGCGCCCAAGCAGTGCGTCTACAACTATCCGTACCGCACGGTCCGCGAATGGGTCGACTTTATGCAACGGGTCACCCGATACGGGGAGTCTGGTGTCTGGGGTTTCCTGTCTCATCTCGACTCCCGCGAGGTCTCCCAGCTGCTTTCCCAGTCTATTTCCATCGAGTCCCGCCAGCAGATGGTCTTCCGCCAGATGGCAGGGCTCGCGCCTATGCCTGTCTGGTTCGAAAACGGATGGCCGCAGTCCTGGCAGTGGACCATGCTGGCGCCGTATATCAGCGCCTGCCCCGAGGGCCAAACGCGCCTCGCCTGGCAGAACTTCCCTACCCTGCACATTCTGAACAATCCCAACATCAACCGTATAAATGCCGATGAGACCGAGGGCGATGGGAGCGAGCAGGTTGGGGACCGCATAACGGACCCCTCGGTCTCCAACCTCGACTCCGACGACAGCTGCATTGATGCCGAAGGTATCGGCGAGAACTGCCAGGCCGGAATAGCCCGAAACCGGAGCATCCCTCTCTCTTACCCTGGCAAGAGGTTGGAATTGGAGTGGGAAGCCCCCGGCAAGGCTGTCGGCCCGAATAACTCGTACATCACCGCGACGACCGCGGGGCAGCCCAAGTTCGTTGGATGGAGCAACCAGCTGAATTTCACCTACACCCCCTTGACCGTCACGGGCAAGAACCGGGGATGGACGAGCCAGCCGGGAGGGGTTGTGTTTGCGGACGATGGAATCGTCAACGATACAATGGCGATCATGCTGACGGACACCGACCTGTTCGTCACGCCTTTCAACTTGACTATGCTCAACCCACATATTGTGGCGCTGGGACTGTACCAGGCTGGCTAAGATGTGGAGGGCTGAGGTAACCATACTGAACTCCAAGTATGAACTGGAGAGAACAAAATGTAGTCTAGTCATAGTACCTGCTTGATAGCTAATGATGTCTTTAAACCTGTGTATGATTATGCATGAGTAAGAGCTGCTCAAACCAGGGACGACTCTGTACACCTTGGTAACTGTACTCCGTGGCCTTTCAAGTACTCTAGGAAGATTTATACTGGCGACGCTGAATGACCTGTTCGGTACGTTATCCGCTTAGCCCCTCCTTCGGCTAGCTAGTCTACTCAGACAGCAAGGGAGAGAAGTCCCTCCATAGCATGACCTATCAACTGTATTTACGGAGCTATATAGTTTCTGGGAACCAGTAAGCAGGGGGTGCTGGTTGCTGGATACTAACTACTAGTTGACTGGATGACGGGCGTTCGTCTGAACCGAAGGTTGCTATTGTATGCCTGTGTAATATATGATAGCCCAGTAATATATATGGTCTGAATGTGATTAATAACCTCGATTGGGGACCAAAAGAGTCCTGAAAAGACGATAAGATGGAGTTGACCCTGCTGCCAACTTCGCAGCCTATCCCACCCCCGGGGGATAAACGTGCAAAGGCGATACTAGCAACCTACGGGGTCCTACATGACAAGCAGCATCGTCTTCTACCTTGTATCTACCAGTTCGATACGCATCTTTCTCACTTCCGTCAGACGGAATACCATCGCCTAACCACAAAGACGCAGAGCGCTCGGATTAACTGAAGCTCATATACTGAACAGCGCATTTATAAGAACCTTGTCGGGCTTGAGCGAAAGCATGCAGACTGGATTTCCATACATCCCACTGATACGAACCTCAACCTCATGTTCCACGATGGACAGAGTAGGGGTGGAGACCGGCGGCCTGTGTCTCGCTCAATTGATTCAATTGCAGCTTCAATTGCCGCTTCTTTACTTCAACAACTATAACCGTAATCAAGTTTGAGTTCGAATACCCCTCGCAGTGTTTCCAGGACTCTAAAGCGTCAATCGCTCGGATGCGTACAGGCCAGTCACGACAATGTGCAGCTATCGTGAACAGTGATGGACAAGCTCCCGCCTCGATACGTTCCTTGAACTTGCCTAGGATGGTGTTTCAGAGAGCAGGTGCTCATAGTCAACACAAACATGGCAGATCCGGTCTACCCCCACTATAAACACAATTCCTGACTCTTTTTCTGGGGTCATCAGGACTTTAGAATGCGGCCTTGTGTGGGTGCATTGAGGATTCTGAATTAGGGACTGGCATTCCACATTGTCTGCTCTGTACTACCATCATCATCGCCTCATGAGCGGTACTGTCGCTATATACAGTGCTCAAGTAGCATACCTCCAGTCTGTAACATTCCCTGTCGTCGCCTCTGCCTCGTCCAGCTGCTTGTTCTTCCTCACGCACCACCATCTCGCCAGGAGACAGAATATAGCCGTGAGTCCACATCCCGCAATGATGATGCCTCCACCAGTCTGGTATCGTGGCTCTTGGGAGGTAAGGAAAAAGTACGGCGTGAACCAGTGCGAGACAGAAGACACGCAGTTGGCAATCGCGATCAATGCCGCCCGTTTAGTCCTTGGCCGGGGCACGACGGTTGTCTCCCAAGAGATTTGGATCTATAGCGCCTATCAGCAGGTCGCCTCGTCATTGCCGCTCATGTTTAGGAGGTCACATACGTTGAGGCCAACAAATGGGCCGGTACAGAGCAGAATGAGACTGAAATAGCGGGCTCCCACATTCAGTGTGGATATCATGAGCACTGCGCCGCCGAGGGCAACCAGTATCGGGACAATGATGTGCCAGCAGTGCTCCAGGAATCTTCCGGATGACCAGGAGATGGCCAGGGTTGCAAAATATGCAATCACATAGGGCGGCGCCTGCACGAGATAGGTGACGACTTCGCTGAACCCAAGTGTCTCGACGATCTGATGTCGTTAGCACGGCATGGCCGTCTTACCCAAACACTGCATGAAGAATAAGGAGATCAAAGGGTCTGGACGCACCGAGGGGAAGAAATCCTTGAATGACTGTGCAATGATCAGCGAGAAATGGATGGCGGCGAAAAACCAGGTAAATGGGTCTTTAGCCGCCAGTATCACTCCTTCCCAGTAATCGCCCTGCCCTTCTGCGCCCTCATGTATACCCCCTGCAGAGACCAACTGCCGATACTGCGCCATGGCCGCCTCCTCTTCAGAGAACCAGCGGCGACTGGTGTTATCCGGGAAATTCGGCAGGAAACGATACGCCGCCACAGCGACAAGTACGCTCACGATGCCCTCAAGTAGAATGAACCACTGCCATGCACGAAGACGCGCTATCCCATCCATGCTGGTGAGGATCGCAGCGGCCAGGAGACCAGAGAACACGTTGGAGATGATATTGCCTGCATGCCAGATCCCCATCCGCAGTGGGGATTCCTTCTTCGTGTACCACGACGAGGTGAGAAGGGAGACGGCAGGAATAAAGGGACCCTCGGTGAAGCCGACCAGGAATCGACAGAGACAGAACCCCCAGCCAGAGGTCAGCGCGGGCATGCAGATCGTGACCGCTGACCATGCCAGCATGATAGAGGGCATCAGAATACTCGGTTTTCCCTTGGCGATGAAGACGTTGGCAGGGACCTGGGAGATGATGTACCCGACGTAAAAAAGCGAGATCCCGGCTGACCAGGTCGTATCGGACATGTGCAGGTCCTCTTGCATGCCGGCCAAACGGGCGTTCGAGACGTTAATGCGGTCGAGGTAGCTGTGACTCGTAAGGACTGTACACACTGCACAGAAGGCATTGGATAAGAGGGGTCCTCACCTCATAAGGAGCATCATTGTCACGCATGGCAGAAAGTACCAGTCCAGCTTGCGCAGAACAGCTTTGTTTAACTGCTCCAACTCCTCTTGGGACTTGTCCTGTAGGATGGGGAAGTGGACCAGCATGCGGTCGGCCTCTGAAACGTGCTCAAGGGCTTCAAGGGCGGTCTTGGGCTCATCGTGCCGGAGAGCTGATTTGCAGTCTGCGGCTGTTGAAATCATGGTCAATTACTGGACACCTGGGACCTGGTAAAACAGGGGCGTCTTGTCAAAAACGCTGCCGTCTCTGCCTCTCCTTTTATAGAATACTCTCCGCGCCCAGCCCCGGATTTCCTCCACTTATGGCTCCACGAGCGTTTGATTCCCCAGATCAACGGAGTAGGAGCTGATACGGCGGTACACTTGGCGTCCTGCTCACACGAGATGTCTTTAATAAGGAACGGGAAAGCTCCGCTTCCCCAGACTCTGTCTGCCTCTGCCAATGCGAAATTGGACTGAGTTTGCCCTCTTGTGTCCGGCTTGGGGTCCGGCTTAGGGTCCGACTAGGCTGTTGGCTTCAGGCTTGGTCGGAAAAGTTCCGTCTACGGGCTTCTACGCCCTAATTTACCCGACTTTACTGCTGGTAAGTTTTCTATCATTGCTGGTCTGCATTCTGAAAATGACCAGAATGCCCTCATTGTTGAGGAGCAATTGGTACAAAGATAAGTTTGTGATCCTGCACGGCACGGAGAGAAAAGGGTAACGTATAGAGAGGGACGCCCAAAACGTGATCCAAGGCGTCAACCATATCAGGAAGAGCGATGTATGCCGCGAACCCTTTCCTCACTGTCAGGGCGGTCGAACCGACTTGCTGTCGGCGAAGCCAGGTCCTACACTCTTCTAGCGCTGCTCACTTGTAGTAGGTATCTAAATCTCGCGCAAGAGGGCCGAGTTTAAGCAGCTCCCTATCTTGTTGAATGACGCTACAGCGCGTGGTTGCCTGAGATTTCTCCGGGATCAAGGGGGTTACTGAAGTATATGTTTATTTTATTCAATATTAAACGAGTGACTTGATTACATTCTTTTATCTTATATGAACGATGGAGCAATACTGGACTACTGCAGAGTCAATCCCGAAATATTAGGCAGGGCGATCTTGCCCAGGAAGCATCAAGAGCAGAGAACGACTGCGGCTAAGCCCACACTCAGCAAACACGCAGTAGCCATGTAACTACCATTATAGCAAGACTGCTCCAGCCATGAGGCCTGCAACAGCACCAACGCCCGGGCGCAAGCCGGATTGGCCGCCGGTAAAGACAGGAGGCACTGGAGTGGACTCGGTCGGCGACTGGGTCGGCTGGGACTCGCTCGACGTGGGGATAACCGGCCGTGAGGTGGTAGACGAGGTGGCAGTGGTAGTGGATTCTCCCGGCGGCGTCTCAGTTGGCTCGACATCGTCGGTGGCGGTGGTAGTGCCGGTCAGGGTCGCGGTATCAGTGACGGTGAGCCATCCGGTAATGGTGCCCCCAGGCCCGGTGCAAAGCTCACCGATCGGGCAGCAGCCGTCAACGACGCAGTAGGTGCCTGGTCGACAGCTGATGCCATCCCGGCAGCAGTTCCAGCCAGGTGGCATGCATCCACCCTCGCAGTCGACATAGCCTACCAAAGCGCAGGCGCTTACCTGGCGGACAGGGAATGGGGCACGCTCGGCTGCCAGTGCGCTAGAGGCGCAAAGGGCGAGAGTGAGAGGCAGAAGTTGGACCATTATGCTGAGGATAGAATGGATAGGGTATGCTCTGTTGCTCTGAGAACGAGTGGATCAGTGCGTAGAAGGGTGTCTTGCGGAGGATGAACGACGGGCTGAGATGTGTACCCCTTCTTATACCCCTCCGTAGACGCAGCTTGACATGGCCAGAGCAAGCAGACTATGAAGAGAGCATCCGCCAAGTACCAACCAAATATGGCACTGTTGTAGTGTGCGCCGTGTGATGGCAAGGCTGAGCCAGATCCCTGTCTTTGCCCAGGGCGTGGTTGGTGCCCTGAGATGAGGCAGAAAAACCAGGCCTATGGGAGCCCACGCCGAGACTGCTGAGCGCGCATGGAGAAATAAGGCTCTGGGGGAACTGGGTATGCCCTGGCCATACTCTTGGGAATACCTTGGGAGTACCCTGGAGATAACTACGTAACACGGTCGTGCCAAGTAAGAAATACGAGGATCGCCGCCAGGAGGAAATAACCGGCACCAAACATTTGCTGGAGTTATATTAACATTTATTATTCTTATACTGGTGCAATGGACGCCTCCTTTGCGGCTTTTTAGAGTCCGCGTTCGGACCTAGGCTCTTCACCACAATGAATGTTTTTTTCATTCATATTTTAATATAATCCGTTTCCATTTTTTACCGCTGACTCTTATCATTCCAATCTCGGTCTAGAATAACAGGACTTGATAATGTTGCTAAACAGTATATGGGGAAGAATGTTGGCGGAAATCGCCAGCCCATACATACTGTGCCCATTTTGGTTGCTGGAGATCGTATATTAATATATATCCGCCAGCCACTTGATTCCCCCAGACAACGACCACTGTCAACAATTGTATTGAGACATTAATCATTGAAATATGGGCCCTATATACTGCTTCAGTTTGACTAAGCATTCCTACCCCCTCCTAATGCGTGAACACACAGCTCTCCCGGGATATGGTTGTGCTCGGGGAGGGATCGGTTAAGCACAGCCGGCGGGAAAACGATCGACAGAGGGGAAATGGAGTTGGAGATCCATAAATGAAGGGAATGCCCCTCGTCTCTAGGTTCTTTCAGCAAGGAAATATCTTGATTGATTATCATGGGAGGTCATGCCCTGGTCTTCGGCGCGTCCGGCATCACCGGCTGGGGAGTCATCAATGCGCTGCTCAGCGACTATCCAACCCCAGATGCCTTCGACAGAGTCACTGCCTTGACGAACAGGCCTCTTGTCGCAGAGGATTCCGGGTGGCCGGCGTCGAAAAAGCTGAATATTGTTTCCGGGTTGGATCTCCTGTCTGGCGAACAGGCCGTATTGGAAGAGTGCATGCGGAAGCAAGTCCCCCAGATCGACACCGTTAGCCATGTCTATTTCTTTGCGTACATCTACAATGCCGATAATGAGACTGAGATCCGAATCAATGTTGATCTGCTACGGAGAGCCGTCACCGCAGTGGACAAATTGAGCGATAAGTTGGCATTCGTGGTGTTGCCGACTGGAGTCAAGGCAAGTAGATTCCTTTTGCCTTGACTGTGACCTTCTGTTGCTGACATACCTCCTAAAGACCTACGGAGTCCATCTTCTTGACAAATTCCCCTTTGCAGACAAGCTTCCCCTGGCCGAGTCTCTACCTGACATCCCCGAGCCCTTCAAGTCGAAGCTGTTCTACTACCCCCAGGTCGAGCTTCTAAAACGCCTTTCTGCCGGCAAAGCGTGGAAATGGTGTGATGTTATTCCTGACATCGTCGTTGGCTTTGTACCCAACAACAACGCCTACTGCCTGGCTCAATGGCTTGCCCTCTACCTCAGTCTCTACCGTGAAATCAACGGCCCGGGCGCAGAGGTGGTCTTTCCCGGCACGAAGAGCTGGACTATTAAGAGCAACGACAGTAACCAAGATATTATCGGCCGGTTCGCGGTCTATGCCAGCCTGCATCCAGAGTGGAGCGCAGGGGAGCGGTACAACGTGGCCGACAACGCACAGTGGTCCACCTGGTCGGTCAAATGGCCCATCATCTGCGAGTACTTCGGGCTAAAGGGAGTGGCGCCTACAGACGGACCGGGGCCGGATCCCAGCGTATATATCCAGGAGAACAAGGAGAAATGGTTTGAGATGGAGAAGAAATACGGGCTAAAAGGCGGCAGGGTGGGCAATGACAGGAGCCTGACGATCGTCTCCAACTTTCTCATGAACCAGTTCGACTTTGACCGGCAGGTCGATCTGACCAAGATGCATGCCGCGTGGGGGAGCGCGAAGGAAGAGACCGACGTCCAGGGAGCCTGGCATGTTGCCTTCGATCGCTTCCGCGCTGCCAGTATTATCCCTAGCTCGTTTACCTAGATGCTACCTAGAGTAAAGCATTCCTCAGCTTTAGAGCAATACGTTGTTGATCATTCATGATTCGTCCGACGGTGATTGTGAAGCCCCTAGTAGCAGGAAAACGATATCCGACCGATATCCGCACTGGCCGTAAAGCTAAGCGCTACGACTCCATTCATTCGCTAGGCGACCGAAGAGCTCGAGAACTTTTGTTTTCTGCTAGGTCATGGCACTCCGTCAGGCCGTAGATCTCGCAGCACTGGAGGATTATATCGCGACTCATGTCCCGGTGATCCAGACCCCGATCAAGTTGAGCCAGGTACGAGCCATTTATCCATTTCCGTTAACAGACAGCGAATGACACTGAGAGGAGTTGCAGTTTGGGTATGGCCAATCCAATCCAACTTACCAGATTACAGCTTTCGATGACACAAGGTATGTGATGCGCAAGAAGCCCCCGGGCAAGCTGGTGTCACAGGCCGCGCACAAGGTAGAGCGTGAATACCGCGCCCTCAACGCTCTCGAGAAAACCGAACTTCCTGTTCCCAGGATATTCTGTTTTTTGCGTCGATGAAGGGGTTATCGGAACGCCGTTCTATATCATGGAGTATCTGGACGGGCGCATCTATGAGGATCCAACCTTTCCTGGCGTTTCTGGTGAGGATAGAACGGCTCTGTATGTATTTAACCAGCATAATGCAGTCTTAATCGGGGCGAGGGGCTGATTAACATCTCCAGTTGGCGAGAAGCGATGTTTACCCTGGCCAAGCTTCATCGCATCGACCCCGGCTCTATTGGCCTCGCAGGTTATGGCAAGTCAGGAGGGTCCTATGATCGCCAGTTAGAGAGCTGTAGAAATCTTACGACTGCCCAAGGTGCTGTTCTCGACAAGGAGACAAAGACGCCCGTCGGCCCTGTTCCAGGGGTAGAAGATATGTTTGGATTCTTCTCCTCCCCAAGGTTTAAACCTAAAGACCGAGTGAGTCTCGTTCATGGTGACTTCAAAATCGACAACCTGGTCTACCATAAAACAGAGCCAAGAATCATCGGCATTCTGGAGTAGGTGCATCTACTGCTCGGGTGAGCTCAAACAACGAATGCTGACAATGCAGTTGGGAAATGTCCACCATTGGCCACCCTCTCGCTGATATTGCCAACGTCCTGCATCCATGGACTGTAAATGCAATTTCAAATACCACGGCGCTCCAGCTTAGTCTTCCGCACAATATAGACCGCGTTGAGGGACTATCCTCAATTCCCCAGTGTCTGGTCTGATATGCGAGCGAGGCTGGATGGGACCCGGCACCAGAGTTGAGATGGGCAGAGGCATTCTGCCTCTTCCGCCTAAGTATTATCTACCAGGGAATTGCGGCTCGGTATGCGGCGAGGCAGGCATCGAGTACTCAGGCAAAGGAGCGTGTCAAGGCAATGTACCCGTCGGCTGAGTTGGCAGTGCGGGTAATACGGGATATCACATCACATCCCGATGTGGCAAGACTGTAGTAGACTATCAATTCATGCTTGCATTTGTTTAAGAAGTAGAAGTGCTACGTCAAAATTCAAATTAGACTATACAACATGTTAGGCTAGGCAGAAAAAACTATTTAAGAGGAAATTGCCTATTGGATACGCGAGGGCCCTATATTAAATGCTACGCAGGACTGTCAATAACCGCACTCTCATTCTCCAGCTGAACAGCCGTCTCGGCAGTCTTCTTCTTCTTGTCGATATCCCTTGTCGTGAACGCGACAAGAATAGCCAAACCCCCAAAGGCCACTGCAACCTCATACACCATCTGATAGGACTCTGCGCTGGCCCTCTTGACAGCCTCCTGCACTGCATGGATGACCTGGTCTGTGATGCCGGGAACGGCCTGGTACGCAGCCACGGTATTGCTTTCAGCCGCCGTCAGTAGAGCGGCTATGGACCCATTATAGTCGGACTGCTCCGCAGCCGAGCGGACCATGTTGCCGACGATGGAGCTGTAGTGGTTGGACTGGATGGCCGTATATATTGCAGTTGCGACAGCACCGCCGACCAACCGGAAGGTGCACAGAAGGCCTTGACTGATGCCACTGCGGTGGAGATCAGCCCGGTATAGACTTTGATTGCGAGGGGAAATACATACATATCAGCTTGCGAATCTAGGGCCAGAGAAATCATGCCGAAAGCGAGGAACTGTGGTGGCGTCACGGTGGCCGCAACGATAATAATCGTAGCAATCGCCTGCGCCTTGTCGTCGACACCCACTGAGCCCAGCGATCCAATCATGGCTGTCTGCACTACCAGGAATCCAATCATCTGCCATCGCTCGTGGCCGGCCTTGGGAACGATAGTGATTATCATCGTGCCGGCAAGGATAGTGCCGAAGGAGACCATGTTTGCGTATACGCCTTGTAGAGTGATATCGTCCGCAGGCACGTAGAGCAGTGAGGATTGACGGGGCCAAAGACTGGAAATTTTCTATATCAGGCATGTTATTTTATTAGAGAAAGGACCACATACACGTTCATACTGTAGTATAGCATCCCACCAACGAATGTGACGGCTATGATAGAAGTGAAACTGTTTGGCGGCGGCAGTGATCAGCAGCAGGTTTTAGAGTAAATGTGGAGGAATGGACTCACTCTCGACATTTCATGAACAATCTAGGTGGAAGAATTGGGTATTCCTGGTTGCCATATACCTCCCAGAACCCTAACACGACGAATAAGATACCGGAGAGTATAATGGGAAGGATCACCCCAACACTCTTCCATGGGAAGTTTCGACCTCCCTGGCATGGCACAATTAGCTCCACTGATAGTAGATATGAGAATCTGACATACCCAATTAAGACCTAGAAGGAGCAGGATGCACCCCGCCAGGAAGAGAAACAGACCAACGTAGTCAAGTGCAGCGACCAGCTGCCGTTTCGTCTTTCCGTCCTCACGATGCTTCGTTCTAAAGGATGGGGGTTTGTAGAAGGAAAACAGGCAGATGGCCGTGACAGCTTCGAAAGTGAACATCCACCAGTAGCAGACCCTCCAGCGCAGTTTTGCGTGGCTGATGAAGGCATACCCGATCATTGGGCTGAGCATGGCCGGAATATTAGATATCTCCACGCAGCCTAGAACGAATAGCCGCTGTTGATTGGGAACGATCTCCTGCACACTAGCAAAAATCATTTCGCCAAAGCCTCCACCGATGCCCATGAGAATCCCAGCTGCGATCATCTGGGAGATACTCTGACCGGTAGCCCCAACTACTGCCCCGGCGGCGCCAAAGAGAGCACCAGATATGAGGAACCATCGCCGCCCAAATATGTCCGACAGACGCCCACCGATGGTCACGACCACTGCTGCTCCTAAATTCCAGCTGCAAGCTTATCAGCTGTGATCTGATAAAGAACGGTTGGTGGGGGATAAACATACCAGATTGTAATCCAGGGATAGTCGGAATCTGGTCCCAGATCAGCATTGATGCTCGATAAGATGACTGCCGGCATCAATTGCGTAAAGAGATAGGAATTGTAGAGGAGACAGAGTGACTACGTATAGCCATCGTCAGACAAAGCACTTGGACAGAATGGGGGACGTACCACGATGGCCATGATAGTCTTGGGAGTTAGGCCTGCGGTTTTCTTTCCCTGTTCAACTGCGGACACCACTCCATCACTTCTGTCGACATCTTCATCGTGAACGGTTTCTGTTTTCTCAGAGGACATTTCGGACTTTGTGCGGGACGATCTACTGCAATAGTATCCACAGCGAGGGTCCACAGATCAGATACTCTATTTTACTACATGGCAGATGGCCTTACGTATAAGATTGTGACTTTACTCCCGTTTCGTTTGGCAGAAACCTTTTCCTGGCTGGATAACGAATTCCGGATAGCACCCCGCAGTCAGACCATTCTGGGACAGCCCTGTTTACCCCAGACTAGCGGATTAACAGTGAATAATGCATGAAGGGCGGTTAATTTTCTCGTGAGCTAGTTGAGCATTGGAGCTTGTTATAATCTCATTGATCCTTGTAGAGAAATTCTTTAGAAAGGCACAGCACAGTAAAAACAAACACTTAAACTCTCCCCCGCTCCAAGAACTTCTTGGGCAAATCCACTGTCTTGGCTCGTAGATATTCCATACAGTTCTTGCCCAGCGTATCATAACTCGAGCAGCAATTGTACTCCCCCTGCATATGATCCTTAAGCAGGAAATGTACCGTTCTCAGAGCTGGGATCTCAAAACGGTCGATCGGCTTGCCCTTGTACTCCTCCGGCCCCAGCAGTTCAATGATCTTGGGAATGGTCAGGAAGCTGCGCAGCCAGTCCCATTCGTCATCGTGACGCACAAAGAACCCGTTGTTGCAGTCGGACGCTTTGTCGCCGCCCCGGCCGAGGACAATATAGCCAAACGGGGCGCGGACAGTCTCGCCAAAGGTAGAAAGGTCCACAGGGTCTTTAGTCTCGTAGCTCTTCTGCTGGCGAGGATACTCTCGCGTAATCTTCGGTGGAGGAATATCGATTATCCCATAGTTGTCGTAGAGAAGATGCACGCGCTGGCGCAGGGCCGTTTGGGGCATGAGGGCTGGCCAGTAGCGGTAGTACGGCTTGCCCTCAGCCTGTCGCATGTCGTTCCCCAAGGATGCGCCCTAGACTAGTCAGTTACATAACTCTTCCCCACCCATGACTTCCAGGAATACATACCGGCACACCTTCAAGGAATGTAACCATTGACCGTCGGAAGAAACCATCCGGGTTGCTCATGCGTAGTAGTTCCCTATCTGGAGACTGGGCAAAGATGCGAAAGTCCACTGTCGCCAGATCCTGGTTGCGGGCATCAATGGGTGAGGAGCCGTTAACGTGGAACTTGAGCAGTGAGAATTTCTTGAGCTGTTCAGGGCCTAGAGACTCACGGATCTGTTCCTCCGTGAACTTGGCCTTTTCTTCAATATCGAGACCAACAAGATATATGTGGTACTCGGCCTGGTAGCCAGCTGGTGCAGTGATCCTGTCCTCGTTAGCTGCAGTGTGAGCATATGGGATGAATGTTATCTTACCCAACTTTGGCTGTTGGTGGCGGGGGCAAGCCCTTTACTCCAGTTACCCGAACTTGATCTTCTCCAACCTGCTCCATGAGAATGCCCTCGAGCTGTGCGGTGACGTCGGAGTTGTAATACAGAGGCCCTTGAATCTCGTACACCAGCTGGGAGGTGACAGAGCCAACTGTGACGACGCCCCCGGTGTTCGCCTCTTTAGTCAACAGGGTCTCACCGCGGTGGTCAATGTGGGCGATGGGGAAGCCAACATTCAGATGTTTTCCTGCTTTGAGGATATCCTTGAAGGCCGAGTAGTAACCACCGCACACATACGACGCACACTCGATGAGGTGGCCGGCAACAAGTGCACCAGCCAGTTCGTCAAACTGATCAGGAGCCCAGTTGTGCCACCAGGCCGCAGCCCCAATCGCTGGCGACGCATCCGCCACACGTCCGCAGATGACAATATCGGCTCCCTGCTTTAGGGCTTCCGCAATCCCCAGCCCACCCATGTACGCCTGGGCGCAGACCGGCTCGAAGCCCCATTCTTCCAGTTTCTTACCGTGTACCAGGCTTTCGAATTGCTCCCCTTTGGCGACCAGGTCCTGCACGACATCCGTGACGTCGTCGCCCTCGACCCAGGCGACTTTCATGGGGCACCCGGCGTCTTCACACATCTTCTTCACCAGTTCCGCCAGGATCTCGGTGTCACTTGCCCCGGCGTTCACTGCTAGCTTGACCTTATTCTTGTAGAGGTGTGGGATGGCCGGTGTGAAGCAGTCGATAAAATTCTCGGCAAACATGGCCGTCTTAACCCGCTCCTCTAGTGGAAGTGATTTGGCCGCTGCCGCCTCTGCCCTGTTGCGGATCTTACCCACGCCGTGGATGGTCATCGTCATCTCGGAGAGCCAGTCACCGACGATGATATCGCACTCGCCATGCTGGGCCAACTGGCTGATGGCTTGGACGCGGTCTGAAAACCCACCACTTGCGCCGCCGACGCGCACTGGACTTCGAGGAAGAATTGAACCCATATTTTGTTAAGCGTTTGTTGATTAACTGGTGAAGTGATGAGTCTTCCGACGGTTATATATCTGGAGGCTCTTCATAGTGGGCCGTAGTATGAAGCGGACGTATTTTCCCAACGCAACGGGTACCGTTTTCCAAGCCTCTTACTGCCGATACTGCACCCATCTACTATTGCAACCATGTATTTACTGCAATTTGCTTCACAAAGCTCTTGAAAGTTACAACGTCAGGGTTAGACTAAATTTATTATGGATAGTAGGGGAAACGCGAGAGAAAGCCTTCAAGTATCCAACATGGCGACCCATTTTACGCCTTCCAACACTTTAGCTAGAAACTCTTCCCGGTGCTGATCGAGGTGCTTTGAAGGAAATGTCCAAGAGTAATGTGGATAACCAGGATAATCATCATAAGCAACGGGAACCCCAGCATTTTCCAGAGCGTCCTTCATCAACCGCGCATCATCTCGCAGCGTATCCGCGCCGCACTCGGCAATGTACACTTTCTTCAGCTGACCCAGCCGAGGATGCAGAAGACACGAGGTGTATATATCATTCGCTGGTGCCCCGTAAGCGTCGAAATACGTTCTCATGGCGGAATCGGTGTTGACTGTTGCGTCTGCATTTGTTGCATATGATGTATATCGGGATTTCAGGGCTGCTGGAACAGCCTCTGGATGCACAGTTACCGGAACAAGCGACACCACGCCCTGGGTATTTCCTCCAAGGTGCTGGTCGGCCAGCTTGAGCGCGGCACCAAAGGCAAGATTTCCACCGGCGGACGCTCCTATCAGCACGACCGACGGTGGTTGCAGGTTCTCCAGCGACCACTTGACTGCTTCGACGCAGTCATCAAGAGGAATTGGGTATTGGTACTTTGGTGCTAATCGATACTCGACGCTGACCATGATCATCCGGTGGTGCTTGCTAACGAGCCGACAAAAGGCGTCTTCCTCATCGACAGCGCCCATTGCCCAGCCTCCACCATGGAAGTAAATACCGGCCGGCCTGCTGGTGCTCGCTCCAGGTGGGGTGTACACGCGCAGCCAGAAATGGTCGAGGGTGACGTTCCTAGCGTGCACCGTCTCATCCACATTAGGCTGGATCTCGTACTTGGCTACCATCTTCTGTAGGATTTCACTCCAGCTGCTTCGTAGCTCGGGCAGTGAGCCATATATGGCTGGAGACTCCCCAAACTCGTCGAGGAACTGTGAGCGGCTTGTTAGTGGCCTGGGTCTTGCACTGCCAGGAGGGGTTACTCGCCCTTTGCCATGCCGGCGCATACTGTGAATCCATTACGGTGATCGCAGGATCGTTTCTTAAAGGTAGGACAAAGGTTTGTACAGATGAGCGGTCAATTCTGGCTGTGAAGGTATTGCTAGATACATCATATATGCGGCAGAATACAGGCTACCAATACCCGCAGCGCCCTCTAATCTTCGATTCTCTCCCAATCTTGACCAACCCGCTCGGTGCAATCATCAATAATGGCCCAGATCAAACCGGACACCTTGAAGCTTCCGTTCAGCAAGTACCCAGCATGGACAATCACAAAACTCCGTCCGATTGCCATCGAAAAGATCCAGGCAGTGCATGAGTGGGTCGAGACGAGATGTATCCCCGCTCAGGGGCTCATGAAAGCTCAGCTGGCCACAGACCGCTGGAAGATGCCACTACTGATGCGACAGCTACGTGAGGAAGCCAAGCAACGTGGACTATTTAATCTTTTCCTGCCGAAAGAGTTTGAAGACTCCCCTGGGCTCACGAACCTGGAGTATGCGTGCTGTGCCGAGATCATGGGGAAGGTGTACTGGGCGGCCCAGACGATGAATTGCCACGCGCCCGAGACGGGGAACATTGAGCTGCTGGCCAAGTACTGTAATGCGCAGCAGAAAGAGCAGTGGCTCAAACCGCTGCTGCGAGGCGAATTCGCGTCCGCTTACTCGATGACGGAGCCCGATGTGGCCTCGTCGGACGCGACCAACATCGCTATCAGCATCCGCCGCGAGGGGGACGAGTATGTGATCAACGGGCGCAAGCTATTTGCAAACGCCAAGCGGAATCCTGAGGTGAAGTTGTATATCCTGATGGGATGCACCGACCCAAACAACCCTAACCCGTGGCGGCGCCATTCTATGCTCCTGATCCCGAGCGATACGCCCGGCTTCCGGATGCGACAGAACCTGTCAATCATGGGCTACGACTGCGCGCCTGAGGGCCATGGAGAGTATATCTACGACAATGTGCGCATTCCCGTCTCGAATGTGATTCTCGGCGAGGGGCGGGCATTTGAGATCGCGCAGGGCCGGCTAGGGCCAGGACGCATTCACCACTGTATGAGACTGATCGGGCAAGCCGAGCTGGCGTATGAGTACGCGCTGGTCCGTGCAACGGACGAGCGCAAGAAACCGCGAGGCAAGCTCATCGGGCAGTTTGACAGCAATATCGAGCGGATCGCGCAGATGCGACTGGAATTGGATGCCCTGCGCCTGGTCGTGTTCAACGCCGCCGACACGATGGACGCTCTGGGCAACAAAAGTGGCCGATACGTGATCGCACAAAGCAAGATCCTGGTGCCTATCGCAGTGGCCAAGATTGTCGACGAATGCATGCAGCTCTACGGGGGGCAGGGGTTGACCCAGCATACCCCCTTGCCCGAGATCTGGACCTACGCCCGGTTCGTTCGCGTCGCTGATGGGCCTGATGCTGCCCACCGACATCAGGTCGGGCGAGACCAGTTGAAGACGGCAGGCAGTGTGGTCGCAAGGCATCAACAGTACTACAAGATTGCTCTGCAGCTGAGGAAGCAGTTTGGGCTGGATGAGGAGTTGGGAGACGATTGCACTTGGGAGTATATAGAGCCCAAGCTGTAGTTAATTATTTAATACATGAGATAAATATGACACATTCAAAAATAATAATAATAAAAAAGATAAAAATAAATTATAAAAAAAGCCTCAGCGCTGTTGTCTACGAAATGCATTCAATGACGGATGGATACTCATATTCCAACGACCGAGGTAAACGTTACCCGGACCCCGCGTATAGGAAGCATCAAATATAGGGCCTCAAACCGCAGAGCACTTGTTCTTTTCCCATTACAAAAGACATAGAGAACATAAAAAAACAAAAGCAAATAAGCTAAACGACAAGGAGCGTCATGGCCTACAGATCCACCTTCCCCCATCTCGAAATCCCTAAATCAAACATCCTCTCGTACCTCTACCCCCCAAACCAGACTGTATCCGACCAACCCATATGGATCGACGCCAGTAACCCCAACAACTCACTCTCCCCGCGACAGATGCTCATATGGGTCCGGCGTCTTGGGTACGGGCTCGATCGGCTAGGCATCGGAAAGGGCGAGGTCGTCATCATTTTAACGCCGAACCATATTTTTGTGCCTGTGGCATATCAGGGAATTGTCGGCTCAGGACGAGTCTTTAGCGGGGCGAATCCGACGTACACGCAGTTCGAAATTGAACATCAGCTGAAAGATACGGGCTCAAAGCTGATTCTCGTGCACCCGAGTCTTGTCAAGACCGCGGTCAATGCAGCCTCTCGTGTAGGTATTCCAAAGGAGCGTATCTTCCAGTTTGCCGATCACCAGTGCGAGGCACTTGACGGTGTGCAGGATTGGAGGGATTTTATCCTGAGCGAAGACGAAGCGAGGGAATGGAGATGGGACGACATGGCTGAAACCTCGACCACGACGGTGGCAACGATCAACTACAGTTCAGGGACAACAGGCCTGCCAAAGGGCGTGTGCGTGTCACACCGCAACCTGATTGCCAATGTGGAACAGACCATCTTTATGCGCGATCAGGGCCTTCCTCATGCGCTGGTTCCAGCAAGTCGACCGCAGGAACGGTGGGTTGGATTTCTTCCTTTGTACCACGCATACGGTAGGCCTCTCTGCTTCTGAATATCCGGCTCAAAGCATCTGACCTCTTGGCCTTAGGGCAACTATATGCATGTCTCATGGCTCCCAAGCTGGGCTTCCCCGTCTATATCATGCGTAAATTTGTCTACGAAGAGTTTCTGGCGACTATCGAGAAGTACCGCATCACTCATCTCCAGGTCGCTCCGCCGATCCTGATCATGCTCGACAAGAGGCCAGAGACGGCCCGCTACAATCTCTGCAGCGTCAGAAATATTCTGTGTGGAGCGGCACCGCTTTCGAGGGAGCTACAGAATACGATCCAGAACCGCTTCAAGAACAACGTGGTACAAGGCTGGGGTATGACTGAGGTCACCTGTGGGGCGATCCACGTCCCCGGGGGACTCTACGATGAGTCTGGCAGCGTCGGCATGCTCGATCCCAACTGCGAATGCAAGCTCTTAGATGAGGAGGGGAGACCGGTGCGACCGGGAGAGCCGGGGGAGCTGCATGTCCGAGGTCCCAACGTGTGTCTCGGATACTGGAGGAACGACAAGGCGACCAAAGAAAGCCTTGACAGCGATGGTTGGCTGAAGACAGGGGATATCATGGTCGTCAAGGATAATTGGTTCTGGGTCGTCGACCGAAAGAAGGAACTGATCAAGGTCAACGCGCTACAGGTTTCGCCGGCAGAACTGGAAGCTGTGCTGCTAGGACATGATGGTATTGCAGACGCAGGAGTCGTGGGATTCATTGCCAACGGGCAGGAATGCCCGCGAGCCTATGTTCAGATCAAGGAAGAGGCAAGCGGACTGACCGAGGCCGACATCCAGAGCTACATGAAGGACCGAGTGGCGAAGCACAAGCAGATCACTGGGGGCATCCAGCTTGTTGACGAGGTGCCGCGCCTCGCCAGCGGGAAACTTCATCGCAGGGTATTGAAGGAATGGGCACGAAGGGATGCAGCAGGTGTACGCTCAAAGCTATAAACTACCTCTAGATCTAGCAAAGAAAATGTGCTAGAGTCAAACCCTAATCAGTAGTATGGCCGAAACGTGTCATACGATAGTAGATGACTGGATGATATTGCTCAAGTCTGGCCAGACATGGATATTGTTTCCCAGCCAGGATCCAACCATTTAGTAACTGGGAAAGGTTCTCCGAACAAGGGGTATGCTGATCTTCAGCATAAGATCCTCAATAGCTGATGTCTGGTTGAAAAGGAGGCCGGCACGGGTATACTTGTTCAAGCAACCGTCTCTGCTGCTCTCCACAAAGGATATAACGCCCATATTCACAGGCGAGAGGCCCAGGATGACACGTTCTATGACAGACGGTGCCAGTACCAACGGCGCCAGTGCCAACGGCCTCCAGGATGAGTTCACCTACCCAGAACCCTGCCCGAGCGGCCCATACAGAATCCTCGACCAGTACCACTCCCAGCCAGCCAAGCTACGCGTCGCATGTGTTGGAGCAGGCGCGTCGGGTCTCTGTCTCGCATATAAAATGGAACGAATGCTAGAACCGGCTTCTTGGGAGCTGACGCTATTTGAAAAGAACCCCCATTTTGGCGGAACCTGGTACGAAAACACATACCCAGGAGTGGCCTGCGATATACCGTCCCACCTGTACACGTTCAGCTTTGACCCGAACCCAAACTGGTCTCACTATTTCGCCTATGGTGATGAGATACAGAGGTACTTTGAAGGGTTTGCAGAGAGATATGATCTGCGCAAGTACATGGAGTTGAACACGAAGGTGAAAGAGTGTCGGTGGAATGACGAGAAGGGAACCTGGAAAATCACGCTGGAAAATACCCAGACAAAGGAGGAATGGACAGACTGGGCTCATTGCGTCGTCAACGGGACAGGGATCTTGAACTCGTGGAAATGGCCAGATGTAGAGGGGCTCGAGAATTTTGAGCGCCCCAAAATGCATTCAGCCGCGTGGGATCACAGTGTAGACTTTCGGGACAAAGTCGTTGGTGTGGTTGGGACGGGCTCGACGAGCGTGCAGATCGTGCCTGAGCTACAGAAGATTTGCAAGCAAGTGCAGGTCTACATGAGAAGCCCAACCTGGATCAGCCCTCCCTTTGGCGCTACCGCGCTTACCAAAGACCTACGGCATGGCGAGGACTGCGACCCCGGAAACCGTCAGTACAAGTTTACCGAAGAGGACAAGAAACGCTTCAGGGAGGATCCCAGCTATCATCTCGCCTTCCGGAAGGGAATCGAGGCGGAGATCAACGGACTGTTTGGGATGTACCTTCAAGGCTCGGACCTGTCCAACAGCTTCCGGCAGGTTATCACCGACGAGATGATGCGACGAATGGGGCCCGGTCATGAGGAGCTGAAGTCCTTTATTATTCCCAAGTTCGCCCCCGGCTGCCGTCGCATCTCTCCTGGTGACGGCTACCTCGAGGCCCTTGTGCAGCCTAACGTGAAGCCGGTTTTCGGAGAGATCAGGAAGGCAACCAAGAAAGGATTGATCACCGCAAACGGTATCGAGCATGAGATGGACATCCTTGTCTGTGCCACCGGGTTCAATGTGGCATTCAAGCCTGCCTTCAAGGTAATCAATGGCGAGGGCAGGAGCATCCAAGAGGATTGGGGTGATGGGGTCAATTTGTATTTTGGCGTCTCAGCGCCTAGGTGAGTTGTTCCATTAGAAGACGGCATGAACAGAGCTCGTCTGACCTGGATTAGATTCCCCAACTACTATACTATCGTCGGCCCTGGTGCGACCTGGTCGAGCGGGACCCTCCTGCCATCGATCGAGACCACCATCGAATACAGCGTCAAGTGCATGAGGAAGATGCAGACCGAGACGATCAAGTCTATGGCTGTTAAGCAAGAGGCTCTAAACGACATCTATGAACACTTTGATGAGTTCCACAAGACCACCGTCTTCCAGGAAGAATGCCGCTCATGGTTCAAGGACGGTGAACTGAAGCAGCGCGTCTACTTGTGGCCGGGGCCGACAATACATTTCCTGAAGACCATTAAAGATCCCCGGTTTGAGGACTATGAGATCAAGTACCGTTACCGGAACCGGTTTGCCTTTCTGGGGAACGGAACCGTCAAGGCTGGAGTAAAGCAGGATACGTTGGGACTGGCTACGTATGTCCGCAATAGTGACCACGAGTGGGCTGTTGATTAGCTACCATGACACTGGATACAATATGATGCTAGTTTGTAAAAACGAATTTGTTGGAAAACTGTTACTTTCAGTTTTAGGTAGGATCGCTGGATGTGAAAGCTATAACGAAAGGAAAATGTTAGCCGATCCTGATATATACAACCGCTAGTCGCTTAAGTAAGTTGAGTCTATACCTAGTATTCAAGCATACCAGTTTGCCGCAATACAATCCAGACCAAATGAAATCCTTACTCCATGGAGCAGGCTTCATCACTGGCGCAGCCTCCGGTAAGACCGAAAAATCACAGTGTGCGACTGTGCTAACCCATCGATCCTCAGGCATCGGCAGAGCAACAGCTTACTCCTTTGCGAGGCACGGCGTCACCCAACTAGCCTTGGCCGACATTAACCTCTCTGCTGCCAAAGCCACGGCCAAAGACCTCGAATCGGGTTTTCCGGGGATAGAAGTGCTCCCGCTAAATATCGACGTCGCCAAAGAGGCGTCAATCAGTAAAGCCGTGGCTGACGCGGTCCGCCAGTTTGGAAGGATTGACTATGCTGTCAATAACGCGGGCATCGGCAGCTCGGGAGACTTGTCGGCAGAGCATAAAGTAGAAGATTGGATCCGCACGATAAATGTGAACTTGCATGGTGTTTGGTTGAGCAGTCGAGCGGAGATCAGGGAAATGTTGACGCAGGGCAAGAGGGAGGGGTAAGTCCTATAACCTCTGCATTGATGAGATCCTAGCAGCGCCTGACACCGACCAGCTCACCCCGGCACAACCGCGGCGTCATCATCAATGTGGCATCGATGTATGGTATTCTGGCGCCGTCCTTGAATACCCCGGCAGTAGCTTATGCAGCGTCAAAACATGGGGTTGTCGGCCTCACACGAGCAGACGCTGTCGCCTATGCACCGAGAGGGATCCGAATCAACGCGATCTGTCCCGGGTATGTGGAAACCCCGTTGGTGAAGAGCACGATGCATAACGGTGTGATTCACAAAGAGGTGGAGAAGATACCCGTTGGGAGAATAGCGAGCATGGATGAGATTGCAGATCATATCACCTTCCTAGCATCGCCGCTGAGCAGTTATATGTACGGTGCGGCGATGGTGGCAGATGGGTAAGTTATCGTTACTGTGCGGAAGTGAACCAGAACTAAGTACTGAGTACAGGGGATTCACGGTTCAATGAGTATAGTAAGACATACATGAGGACTGTAACGAGAACGCTGAGGATACTGAATACACATATAAAGCCAGCCGCTGGATAAATATTCCACAAAGTTACACACAACAACCATCCTTGTAATGAGAGAGAATCAGCTGATAATCTCTGTCCATATATCTTCCGATCGACAATTGGGCCTCTTCCAACTTTCAGGTTGTTGTCCTCGTATTCTTGGATCTGAGGAAGCAGTCTGCGTAGCCCCCTGGGATAGCCCTGGGCCCTCACCAGCGACGACGTCTACACAGGTTCCTTGAGCCAGCGGCATCGAGGTATCTCCAGACCCCTGAGAGTTCTCCACCAGATGCATATAATCATTGGTAAGGTTCCCTTGCTCTAACGTAGTCTCGTTCGCTAAGCGAAACAATGACGGAGTCTCAGCACTCGGCCAGGGCGAGCAGAACGCCGACGGTGAGCCAGCGCCGGCCATGACGTTGTTGATGGCGAACCGATCTTGGGCACTAAATATGGTCCAGGAGTCATCCATATTCGCGATGACATTATCCGTATAAAGATTTTCCTGCCCTGTAGGCTGACGTGCAGCTGCTTTCTCGGCGGACGAATGGTACGTCAGGGGTGGCGAGGGTAGTAAGCTCGACACCTGCGGGAGGTGCTCCTCTCCAGGCCATGATGCAGACTGGAATGGCTGGGTGCTTACCTGGGCCCTGGTGGATGGACCTCTCTTGGAGGGCAGGTCGACAGCTTCCCCCTCGCGGTCAGCAGAGCTCCCTCTCCTGGCGGGAACCACATTAGACGTTTGCAAGGCTGGGTGGAGCTGTCGGAGCTCTTGTAACACCACCTTGAAGATAGTGGCCATCTGCTCGGCGGGCTGGTATGGCTCCGACATGTCTTCCATGACGGCGATGAGACACTCGAGATACCTCATACTCCGGTCATTGGCGGCCCGGTCCGTAGAGGATGCGATTGCGGCGACCAATGCAGTGGCCGCGTTACCAGAATGCTGCAGGCCAGTGACAAAAATCCTTCGCGTATCGAATCGCTGGCGTTGCTGCCAGAAGATCTGCGCGATGCGGCCGGCACACGTCGTACACGTGGCGTGGGAGAGTGCCGACAAATGCTTGACGCCTGGAGAGGCAGCATCTCTGACTCTGCGCTCCCCCTGACTGTCCAGGATGTCGTCGTACCCAGCAAACGGACGATGCAGCATGATCATGGTGGAATAGAATTGTTGATGGAGCAGGAAGAAGGAGGGGGGCGCGGTGGCTGCGTTCTCTGCAGTGTACTTGAGCGTCTCTGGCAGCCGGGCGTACCATCGTTCAAGCTCGCTATCGAGGGCCGCCATGCGCATATACATGAGCCGATCCTGATCTATGTCTCTGCTGGAGCAGTGGTGCGTGGTACCGGTGATCTTGCCTGCCATCTCCATCAGTTCGAACAGCGCCTGGTAGATCTGAAGCTCGAGACTCTTCTCGGACCCCGGGGGCGACGTTCCCAGTCGGTCAAACTGCCGAGAGAGTTCGTAGATTTCCAGATCATCCGGCTTGAGTGCAGTGGGCCGACCAAGGAAGAGGGCCCAGTATCGGTCGAAGATCACACACGCCCACAGCGTCATGCGGCCGCTCTCATTATCGCTCTCAGACACACCAGTACCCGATCGGTCGAGATGCAGTCCAATATCAAAGCAGAGCCGATACGCCATGCCAGAGTATAGCCAACCGGCATTATCACGCCCGCAGCCGACTTCCAGGTCTCCCAGAAGCAACAAGGCCGCGATAGAGGGCAGGCCTCCCGGTCGCTCCATCTCGTAGTCAAGCATGTACTTGGCCTCCCGATGCAGCAGTGATTCTCTTCCAGGGAGAGTGATTCGCAGCATGTCTTGCCGCTTCTTATCTGCAAAGCGATACCCCGCGGCGAGGATGCAGATATGGAGAAAGCCAGAGTAGAAAGGCCCGCCGCCAGCATCTCGCCCTGCTTCGAAGGCCTCCTGGTGGACGACTTGAATTACCGAATTATAGTGCTTCCAGAACAATTGCATCAGATATTTTTGCGACTCATGTGTTAACGCTGACAGGACACGCTGGGTCCGTCGCCACTGCTCCCTCGCTTGCCGGCGGCTTTCCTCACTCTCGGAAGCAATATCCAAGTATATGTGGCAGTTTGTAGTCGGGCCAAAGTACCGCTGCTGATGGGCAAGCTGGTCGAAACTGACATGCCCGCTAGTGGACAGCAGCCGATGAGTCATCGAGGACTTTTTGAGGGTAGAATTTACGGGACTGAGGGGACGGTAGGGTGGACTATTCGAACTGCGAGCGGGACTGGTCTTGTACTGAGGTGGGAGAACTCGCTCTGGCGAATCCGGTGGGGGAGCCTCAGTGCTGGCAGAGCAGAGCTCGCCAGGTGGAGGGTTCTCTTCCGGTTTGTGATGGTCTATTGATATGCTGTTGTTCGCGTTCTGGGTTGCTGCTGATGATTGCTCCTCTTTTTCCCGCAATGCCGCCTGAAGCTGCTGGATCTGCTCCTGGAGCTGACTGACGTATGCCTTGGAGACCGGCCTGCAATTTCAACACCTCATTAGCATATAGCAACATCTGAGACTATATAGTACAGTATAGGACCATAGAGTAGCATATACTTGGGAGGGGTCGTAAGGCGTGCGCGTACTTTCGTCTCTGGTCATCGTTCTTGATGATACATTCCTGGCCCGTCTCCTGGCATTGAGTGCAGGCTGTCTCGCCGGGCTGTACCACACATCTTGTCCGTCGTTCTCGACAGGCCACGCAGGCTACGGATGCTCGATGGCGGGGTTTGGACGAGGTTTCGTTGCCTGATCCAGACGAGTCCAACTGTCGCGCAGCTGTCTGAGTACCTGCCATGATTATTAGGATAAAATATACATGGGTCTGGAAATGCAGAGGAGAAGCTGGAGAAACAAGGCTCCTGACGAGGGGGGGTCATCCTGACTCGGTAGATCGATCGCCGCGTCCCCGCATTTCTAGCCTATCCTCGGCCCCGCTGCGCCCCCACAAGTATCCACCAGCTCGAGTCATGGCCGGGTGGAGGAGGCCTGTCATGAAAAAGGACACTGATTCAAGTCTGCAGCGACCAATGCAGATCCAGCCGAGTTGAAGGGGAATGTCCCAGCACTTCCTTTCCCCGCCAGAGGATAAAGAACTCCCCCAGCGAATCAAAATCGTACAGCAACCGGTCAATGGCTCAGGCTGGACAATGTTTTCCTTCATTGTCGGTGCAGACAGTGAATGATATATTCGTAGCCAAGTAAAGGACAGCGAGGTATCCTTGACACCTCCACTACCACTACCATTTACGACTACTACGACGACCAATTCTGCACGCTGTTATCGATTCAACATGGGTTCTGCAGCTGCCTTCGACTTCTCGCGCGCTAGCCTGCCCACTCAGCTATTCATTAACAACGAATACGTCGATCCCAAGACCCCCGCCACCTTCAGTGTCTACAACCCTAGGGACGACTCCCTCGTCTCAGACAAGGTCCCGCAAGCCGGACTAGACGACGTCAATGCCGCCGTGGCTGCGGCCACGGCGGCATTCCCTCAGTGGAAAGCCATCACTGCCTCTGAGCGACGCCGCATTCTCCTCAAATTTGCCGCTCTTGTGCGGGACCATGCAGAAGCGCTTGGAGAACTGACCAGGGTGACGCTCGGGGCTCCGTACAATGCCTTTGGAAAATTCGAGATCGGGCTGTGTGCTGACGCGTTCGAATACAATGCTGGCTGGATCGACAAGTTTGCCGGCGAAGCGTACCCTCAACAGGACGGTTTCATGCGCATCACCCGACACGAGCCCCTCGGGGTCACCGCAGGCATTGTGCCCTGGAACGGTCCGCTGGGCACGGTGGGTCTGAAGGCAGCACCAGCACTCGCGACCGGTAACTGCTTCATCCTCAAGCCGTCCGAGAAAACCCCGTTTGCTGCACTAGCACTCGGAGCGTTGATTAAAGAGGCGGGCTTTCCGCCCGGGGTCTTCCAGGTCCTATCTGGAGACGGCCAAACTGGCGCTTTGCTAGCAAGCCACATGCAAATTCGCAAAGTCAGCTTCACCGGCTCCATCGCGACCGGAAAACGCATCCAGAAAATGGCAGCTGAGTCGAACCTCAAGCGGGTCACTCTGGAGCTGGGAGGGAAGTCGCCGGCAGTGGTATTTAACGACAGCAACCTTGACAATGCGGTGACCTGGTGTGTCAATGCCATCACCACCAACAGTGGTCAGGTTTGTTTTGCTGCGTCGCGCGTATATGTGCAAGAGGGTATCTTCGACCAGTTCTCTCAGAAGTACAAGGCTGCCCTGGAGGAGCGTGCCAAACGGATTAACGACCCGGAGCACGAGGATACCCTGATGGGGCCATTGGTCGACAAAGCTCAATTCCAGCGTGTCACTGGCTTTGTCGAGCGCGGTGCCCAGACCAACAAGCTGCTCACTGGAGGCCAGCGGGTTGGCGACAAGGGATTTTTCATCCAACCGACGGTGTTCACGGGCGTCGAGCCGGACGCTGAGCTCTACAGAGAGGAGATCTTCGGGCCGGTCTCCATCCTGAACTCCTTCAAGACCGAGGAGGAGGTCGTCAAGAAAGCAAACGCCATTGAGTATGGGTTGATGGCGGGCGTATTCACCCAAGACATCAACAAGGCTTTGCGCGTCGCCAGCGAATTTGAGTCGGGCATGGTTGGAATTAACTGCATCAGCCTCAACTTCCTAAACGTGCCTTTTGGAGGATCGAAGCAGAGTGGCCTGGGCCGCGAATGCGGCCGCAGTGTGCTGGAGCACTTTACGGAGCCCAAGACGGTCATGATCAACTTGACCTATTGATGTCATGGTAATCACATACATGACTCCCAGAAGTAGTCTAGAATGTGTGTACCTAATTAGAATCTTGGATAGCTTTGTAAATTTTCGTCATCATTGTCATCCCTCTACAGTCCCACATCACTAGAAACTGATCCGCCCGAATATACACCACTGGGATCAGTCACTGAACTTCTGTAAACAGTAATAATACTCCGTGGGTTATTATAAGTGGACTGGCCTAGCAGCTATCTACCATAGAGGGTTGCCGTTGGCCACCTATATCATCGCCGATCTAGTGAATTTGTTTCTATATAACCTCTGGGTGGTAGCTACAAAAGACTGCTAAATTCGAGGGAACACGGTAAAGGCCGTAGGTTCGGGCTGCCTTGTCCCCGACTTATTCAAGATCCGCAGCCTCTTGTTACGACTGTGATACTCTCCGTCGTCGTGGTCGCGGATATAGTATGCCCAGTCGGCGGTCTCATCAATCTCCGTCTGGCTGTATCCATTGCCCAGCCAGGCGAAACGGTTGCCATTGTATTTGACCTCCCAGTCATCCAGGCGCACCTCGTTCAGGGCCTCGATATAATGCAAGGTTGAGCCTGGCCACAGTCCGGTCACTGGGCCGTTGGGGTCGGTGGCTTTGTACCAGGACCGGCAGCCATCCGCCCATACGGTCCGTCGCATGAAATGATCCTTGAACTCGATGAAATCGTTTACAGCCTCTGCAGTTGGAGCGAAGCTTCGAATGTTAGTTGTCTGATAGCGGTCGATGAGCTTCATCATGTAGTCTGCCTGGGCCTCTGTGCTGCATGTTAGAAGTCTTCATTCTCTGCCAAAAACCAGAGCAACATACCAACGGCAATCAAGACTGGCCCGTTGCCAACGGGGCTGTTGGGGCCTAGAAATGTGAGATAGTTGGGGATGGCAGCAGCAGCGATGCCGAAGTAGGACTTAGCCTCAGCCTTCCACTCATCCTGCAGGTTATTCCCAGCCGGGCCGATGATGGGAAAACGCGGCCGGAATGAGGTATCGAAGCCAGTGGCACAGACGAGAACGTCGATCGGATACTCGTTGCCATCGTCGCAGATGCAGCCCCTCTCTGTGACCTCGGTGATATTGCCGTACACTACCTTGACCTTCTCGTTGCCCAGGGACTCGAGATAGCCAACCCCAGGTGTGATCCTGCGGCAGCCCACTGACCAGTCGGGGATCAGCACTTTTTCCAAATTAACGTTGTTGAGCTTCTCCTTCATCTGCTGGGTCATGTATTCCCGCGTGGATCTTTGGCCTTCAGTGTTCCGAAGGAAGATTGCGAACTGCCCGTTCATGCCGCGTTCAATGCCACGGCGGTATTCCGTCAGATGCTGGGAGTTTGCTGCAAATGCCTGCTTCTCTTCTTCAGAGAATATGTGCTGCTCTAAGCCTTTGACGGGCGACACCCACGTCGGTTCGCGGATGAAGGTCGTCACCTTTCTCACCTCAGGGAGAACGGCTGGCAGGACCTGAATGCCTGAGGACCTGTTACATTGTCAGATAAGAAATGCTGCAGCGGATTGCGCTTTGGATGAGGCATACCCGTTCCCGATTAGCCCGACATGCTTCCCCTTCAGCACAATGGAGTCGTCCCAGTTGGCCGTATGCACGAGCGTTCCCTTGTACTTTTCCAGACCAGGAATGGCGGGCCATCGCCACGAATTCAAGATCCCGCCAGCATTGATGAGAATATCACACGAGTCGTCCCATTCCTGCCCTGACTGCAGGTCACAAACTCGCACATCGTAGCCGCCATGTTGCGTGTTCCAGGCCGCGCCGATAACCTGGTGGCGCACCCGGCAGTATTGGCGAAGGCCATACTTGCGTGCGAAGTTATCAAAGTAATTAAAGATTTCTTTGCTGCTTGCATAGCTCGCGGACCAGTCGGTCTTGGGCTCAAAGGACCAAGTGTAGTTGTGAGAGGGTACATCGCAGGCACAACCTGGATACCGGTTCTCAAACCATGTGCCAGCGACCTCGGGGTTCTTCTCGTAGATAACAAGCGAGAAGTTGGAGAAGCTTCGCTGCAGTTTGTAGGCAAAAAGTAGCCCAGAGGCACCGGCTCCAATACAGATGATGCGTACGTGCCGCTCTTGGTGGATGGGCTGGTTAGATTCCATGATGCCCAAGCGTAGATGTGAGAGTATGATCCCCAGAGCTTGGACGTCAGCTACGTAATATTTAATCTGTGTGGCTGGTATGCATCTGGAGAGACGCAGATCTTTGCAGCCATGGGAAGATGGCGGTTATCCACAGGCTGAATATGCCCGACAGCCGCGGGAGGTCTGGTTACCTGCGCAAAGCCCACATTCCCAAATTTTCAAGGTTAATGGAGTACGCTAATAACATCGGACTTGTCACTGGATTGGATGGTTACACGATCATGTAGAAGGCAGTAAAAGAATCTGTTATTGAATGTTTTGCTAGGCTGAGGCTACACCGCTACAGCTGATCTAAAGGATACAAACCACACAGACCAGACCTGACGTTGACCGGCGCCTCACCCTTGCAGTAATAAATAAAGAAACGAACAAATGATAGATAATCACCACCTGGTCCCCCGCTGAGCCTGGGTCTTGACCGTGTACGAACTGGCAGAACGCCCACCCCCTTCCTGCGCCCGAACCACTCGCGCATTGAGGTCTGGCTTCTGCCACGTTGTGTATGCCTTCATGTGCTTCATTTCGCCTTCAGGGTCCCACTGCCAGGCCCCGTCTGTGCTGATGATATCAAAGTTCCACACCAGTCGAGCAAGGATGATGCGCATCTCCATATACGAGAGGTTCTTGCCAATGCAGCCGCGCGGACCCAGCGAGAAAGGCTGCATCCCGCTCTTGATATCGTCGGAGTACGCATCGTTCAGCCACCGTTCTGGGATGAACGTGTCACAGTCGCGAAAGTTGACCGGGTTGTGCGACGCAGCCCATCCTCCTACCGAGACAGAGGTGCCGCCGGGAACCCAGTGGCCGTCGATCACGTCGCCTGCGTGGGGAACGGTGCGGAGGAGACCAGTTGGTACTGGAGGGTGGATGCGTAGTCCTTCCTCTAAGCATGCATTAAGGTATGGGAGCTGGCTGGTCCGCTGGTAGGTGATCTCGTCCTCGTTCTGAAAGGCACCGCGAACTTCTTCGTAGAGTTTCTGCATCTTGTCTGTGTTTCGCAGCAGGCGTGCCAGCAAACCGGAGAGGAGATTCGCGGTCGTTTCACTGCCGGCCACTATGAACAAAGCGCTGTTCAGAATGATCTCGTTATCATGGAGATCATATTTCTCCTTCTGGCGAAGCACGTAGTAGATGAAGTCTTTGTGCTCGCTCGGCCCATTTCGCAAGCGCTGCTCAACCTTTTCCTTGCTGCGGGCCAAGTGATCGCGCCGTCGCTGGCGGAGGTAGGCCGGAATCATGTTCAAGAGCTTCGTCTGGGTCCATGAGCCTGCTTCGGCTATACGCCGCGTCGCCTGTTCCAGGGCGCCCACTTTGACCGTCTCGAAAATGAGAGCCACCCAGGAATGAAATGCGCCCAGGTCCAGACAGCCAAACGGCTCGCCAAAGGCGAGGTCCCCAATGATATCGAACGTGGTGAAGTTCAGCCAGTTGACCAGGTTGAACTCTTGTTTCTGATCAGCCATTTCCTTTAGCTTGGCGATGAAAATATCAACGTAGTGCTGGATGATATACTCTTGCTCCTTCAGTGCTCGCTCGGAGAAAGAGTGCGACATTGCCCGTCGCTGTCGAGCGTGGTTCTCGTCGTCCGCCATAGTCAGGGTAGAGGCCCCAGGCAGAGGGTCGACAGATCCCACGTGAATGGGATCTTTGTGCATGTTCTTGCGGCCACCGGCCTTGAAGCCGTAGATATCTTCCCACGCCTGTGCTGAATTGAAGGCCAGCTCATTGGGAGAAACCCGGACGACGGGGCCATATCTATCGTGCAGCTGCTTGGTCTCCAGCCCTAACCGGCCGCGCAGCAGGGAGGATATCGACGGCAACGAGCTGATCGCATTCAGTTTAGGCCCGGGAAATCTCGCGAGAGGATGAAAGTATAGTCGGTAGATGGCCAGTCCGGCGATGTACAAGGCACTGAGGATGAGCCCGACTGAAAATAGAGCCCAAGTCTTCTCGGTGACGATACGCAGTCCCATCATGTTGGCGGTATCGAGCCAAGAAGGGAACTTACAGTTACCTCGTCAGAATTGGACTTGATAAAAGTGGATACAGTGATGAGTCTTGTTTGCTGTTGGTTAAGCACACCCTGCCGGATAACGACTCCCTGGCCTTCTCCAGGAGCATCCGACTCTCCAAGAGCCTGCCCAGTGATCATACTATAACCACCCTGAGCAAGAGCAGCTTGAGAAGTGTAGAGCCACAGTTCGACTACACTAACTCCTCTTCAACCTCTCGCAAACCATCCTAAATCATTTACAATGTCCGACAGAGCCAATCTACCGCCTGCGAACGCGCTCATCCGCGTAAGCAGCTTTTTCACCAAGCACCCATCACTATCGCAAGCCGAATTCGACAGCTACTGGCGCAAGACGCATGGCGCTCTGGTCCTCAACAGCAAGATATTCCGCAAAGCCAACATTCTCCAGTACTCACAGGTCCACAACTGTCGGGACCTAACCGACGCAGCCGCAAAGCTAGGGCCAAACGCACTTGTATTCGAATGGGATGCGTGTTCGGAGATATATTTCCGGACCTGGGAGGACTACGAAAAGTTCGCCAAGAGTGATGAGATGCGTGACATTTTAGGACCAGACGGGGCTCGCATTCTGTGCCCTGAAAGGGGGGTGAAGGTCATGGTTACCCTGGTGGATCCGCTAGTGGCGAGTGTACTCTAGGAAGATTCCAGCAGACGAGATCTGCAAAAAAACCTCATAGTCCCAAGTGAATGCGTATTTGAGTCTGTGATCCTTTACCGGAGACCGAGCGGGGCTATAGCCGTCGCGTGGGACGGGGTATGTATTCCCGACGACGTGCCGGAAAGTAAGAAACTTATATAGCTCATTTTGTTCTAGGCAGTCTATACTGCAAGATATAAAGATAAAGGTCGACATGATCGATCTCTCGGGAAAAGTAATCGCCGTGACTGGCGGAGCTTCTGGCATTGGGCGATCGACCGTGAAGCTGCTCGCTTCCCTTGGCGCCAAGGTGTCCATTGGAGACTTACAGCAGGAGGCTTTACAGGCTGTCGCCAAAGAGATCAAGGATGCTGGACTTGAAGATGTATTCATCCAGACCGTTGACGTCCGTCAAGCCAGCTCTGTCGATACCTGGATCCAAGAAACCATCCGATGGGCGGGCAGACTCGATGGAGCAGCAAACCTGGCCGGCGTCATTGGCTCAAGAATTGGGTTAATGGGGGCAAGTATTCCAGCATATCTGACTTCTGACCACTGGCCAAGCGCTAATTCTTGCAGGTCACAGACTTTGATGGCGATGAATGGGACTTTGTCATGGATATCAATTTGAAAGGCGTCATGCACTGCATGCGCGCAGAGATTCGGGCCATGGCCGACAACGGCTCGATCGTCAACGCATCCAGTATTGCCGGAGTAATGGGCTTCCAAAACAACGCTGCATACTGTGCCAGCAAGCACGGAGTTGTTGGCCTGACACGCGCTGCGGCAAAGGAGGTCGGTCAGCAGAATATCAGAGTCAACTGCATCGCCCCGTAAGATCGTCCACCCAGCCCTCCCCTTTCCTTCTGCTAATTCGACAGGGGCGCGGTCCAAACGCCAATGCTGGCAAAGTCGCACGATATCAATGGGAATGTCAGCTTGAGGCATGATACCGCGTTAGCACGAGCAGGCAAGCCCGAGGAGGTAGCCAACCTGGTTGTTTTCCTTCTAAGCGATGCGTCCTCATTTATCACGGGCGCTACCTATTCCATTGATGGGGGCTGGGCGTGTTAGAGCTAGTGGCCATAGTCTAGTCGAGTTAGTGTATGAGCAATGGACATACCCATTTTAGACTCGTCAGTGCCTCTGCCTCACACCGTAATCTGGGGTAAATGCGGGCGATGAGCTTGGGAAAAGCTTTTCCGATCTGACTGAGCCATACGACTGGGCTCAATCAGACCTAGATTCTGCAGGCGTGATAAAACATAGCGCTCCGGCGGGCATCTTGGGTGTGAGCAAGACGTCTGGATCCCAGGAGTCTCATCTGTTCCACCATGTCCTCAGTCAAAACTGCTGTTTCCAATGCCGCCCAAGCCGTGGTTCATGCCGACGGCACTGTCACCTATGTCGACGTCCATGCCATCGGCGGTGAAGTGCGAGATATGCCCAAGGGCTACTTCAGGAGCCTGCCCTTCCTCGGCACAGTCCTGGTATGTACCGTCTGAGCAAGACTGCCCGGTGCTGACCGTCAAAGGCGCAATGCCTGGGATCGATCGTTGCCTATTTGGGCTGGGTGATGCCGGCCAACACCCTCAGTCTAATTAACTCCGAGCTGGGAGAATCCCCCAATATCAACTGGGTGGCCACCGTCTGGACGCTGTCGAGCTGTGTCGGCTTCCTCCTGATCGGCCGCCTTTCTGATATCTTCGGACGCAAGTGGATCGTTCAGGGATCCATGATTCTTTCCATCATCGGCTGCATTGTCGGGGCTCGTGCCACGTATGTTGAGATGCTGATTGCCGCTAACGTCTTCAATGGCATTTCTGCTGCAGGCCAGCTCTCTTTTGGAATCATCCTGGGCGAGCTCGTGCCCAACAAGTACCGCGGAGTGATTGTGACTATCGTCTTTATGTCCTCACTCCCCTTCGCTGTCTTTGGGCCGGTCCTTGCTCGACTGCTGATCCAGAACACCAGCCAGGGCTGGCGATGGAGTTACTATATCGGCCTTATTCTCGCGGTCATTGCAACCGTGCTGTACCACTTCCTCTACCACCCTCCCAAATACGCACAGTTGAATGTGGACGGTAATAATAAGTGGAAAATGTTCAAAGAACTAGACTTTGTTGGAATCTTCCTCTTCGTGGTCGGGTGTGTGGTCTTCCTTATTGGGCTCTCTTGGGGAGGCACACTCCACCCTTGGGTTAGCGCCCCTACTCTATGTGCTCTACTTATCGGCATTGCGACCATCGTCGCGTTTGTGCTCTATGGTGAGTGACCGCTAGTATATGATTCACTGTCTGCTGATAATCCGCACTAGAGGGATTTGTGTGCAAGGAGCGACCATTCATGCCCCCAAGGCTGTTCAAGAATATTGGCTTTGTCGCAATCGTGGCCGATGCTGCTGTTGGCGCTATGGTCTATTACGCCTTCACGGTTCTCTGGCCGCAGCTTATCGAGTCCATCTACACCACAGACACGATCCAGATTGGACTCCAGAGCTCCGTAGTCGGCGGTGGCGTGCTGCTGGGCCAGATACTGGGCGGCATGGCGCTGGGGTTTGTTCCTGGCGTCAAGTACCAGTGTATCATTGCTTCCTGCCTCGCTATGGCTTTTATTACCCCGCTGAGTGCTTTGGGCCCGGACACCTGGTCAATGACTATAGCGTTGGGCACCTTGGGCTGCATCGGTAGGTCGTCCTTTGCTATCCTAGAACTATTCGTGCAGTAGTTAACCACTTGATCTCAACTGGGATTCACAGCGGTCGGCTACGTCGACAATATCACCTTCCCAGGTGTCACACTTGTAGTGGAACCGCAGGACATCGGGCTTGCCACTGGTGTCCTCGGGTCTCTCCGGGCGCTGGGTGGAGCAGTTGCGCAGGCAGTCTACGTCTCCGTGTTGAACAATGAGGTAGGAAAGAACATACCAAAGTACGTGGGTGCAGCGGCCACCGCGGCTGGTTTGCCAGAAGCATCGCTGTCCAGTCTGCTGGAGGCTGTGTCGAGCGGATCAAGTCTCGAAGGGATTGACGGCGTTACGGACAGCGTTGTCACCGCGTTGTTGACTGCGCGCAAGGTAGCGTATTCGGAGAGTTTCCGCATTGTCTTCCTTTGCACTATTCCATTCAGCGTTCTCCTGATTATTTCCAGTTGCTTTGTGCCGAGTATGAGGAACCACGTCCATTACCAGGTAGCGAGGCGCCTGCAAGGGATCGAAAAGGAGGAATCTGTATCCGACGTCAAGGCTGACAGGGAAATTATCGAGCATGTCTAGAGAACATCTACATGGCGTGACAAGCACTCTACTATAATCTTCCAGTAATAGCAAATGACCTTCGTCTTGAGATATCCTGGTGAGAAGCTGTCGGGAAGAGACGTGGGAGATACATGGCTGCGGTGGGTCAGGAAGTGTATAGGAGAAGGATATCCCGAGCTGCTTGTACTATTGTCTCGGTTCCAATGGCTCGAGGTTATTATGTAGTTACCCATCTGCAGTAAGCTTAAGGCACTCAAAGCACATCACCACTGGTCTATGAGCTGAAACTATCAGGATGACCTACACCGACGGAACCATGAAGGCGGCGCAATGGGATCCCAATCAGCAGAAGGTGGTGGTCAATCGGATCCCCATCCCCAGCCCGGGCCCAAACCAGATCCTGGTCAAACTGGCCTCGGCGTCACTCTGTCACTCAGATATCCTGGCCATTAACCAGCCCAACATGACCGAGCCTTTCACGCTCGGCCACGAAGGTGCCGGCTACGTTGCTGAACTGGGGGCGGAATGCACTAATAAGGGGTTCCGAGAAGGGGATCCAGTCGGGTTTCTGTATATCAACGGCTGTTGCTTCGAATGTGAAGGCTGCATGGTGCACAACAATCACTGTACACAAGGCACCCCCATAGTCTCTGGGTTCGGGGGCGTCCGGGATTTCGGATTCTTCCAAGAGTACGCTGCCGTTGATTGGCAGAACATCATCCACCTTCCCTCCCAGCTGGATCCGAAGCGCAGCTCTGCAATTTTCTGTGCAGGGATTACAGGTATGTTGGGCACAGCCCTGTCGGACAGATCTGTTGCTGACCGGTCGCCAGCCTTTCATGCCGTAGACAGCTGCAACCTGATGGCTGGCCAGTGGTTCGCTGCGATTGGGGCTGGAGGCCTGGGCCAGCTCGCAGTCCAGTACGCCAAAGCAATGGGCTACCGGGTCATCGCGATCGATATCAACGACGAGGCTCTCGAAACGTGCAAGAGACAAGGTGCCGATGTTATCATCAACTCTCTCTCTCGACCTGATTACGCCAGCGAGATCAAGAAACTCACCAACGGCGGCGTCCACGCGACGGCGGTCTTCAGCGGTGCTGCCGCTGCCTATAGGGGCGCACCGTCTATTATCCGGCCAGGGGGTGTGTTGATGGTGATTGGGATCAGCTCTAGCCCGCTCGAGCTGTCGACGTTCGACCTCGCTATCGGCACCTATGTTGTCAAGTCGGAGAGCACAAGCATCCCTCACCGTATGGCCAAGGCAGTGGATTTCACAGCCAAGTATGGCATTACACCTGAGATCGAGGTCCGGTCTGGGCTGGAAGACGTCGACGTGATGGTCCGTGATATGCAAGCCGGAAAGTCCAGTAGACGGATGGCAGTTGTTTTTGAGTAGTAGCAGGATTTGATAGTTTCCTTGTGTTCAACCAAGCCAGCTATATTAACGTCCTTGACTCTTTATTCAACACGCTTTCTATTGCGTGAAAACGCCATCTTCCCCGTCCAGTTTATGCTGACCACTATATATTTCTAGAAACGTCATTGCGTTAAAGATACACCGTCAGCAGATATATATATCTGTCATGCCAATAGTTCCTTATGCTATGAACTATAAACACCAGGTATAACATTGCTACAGTCAGCTCCACAAGGTTGAACTCATGAAGCAAGGCATGACTTTGAACTGCTCTGCTGCCTTTCCAGGCAGCTGTTGTAGACCACAGGAGGCTTTTCCGAGAATAGCCGAAGCCTGTCCTGTGGAGTCGCGGGGCGGGTTCGGCCCAGTCCGTCCCGTTTCGATTCGCAGGCTGCACACAGTTAGCTCCACATGACTGAAAAGTTCAGACCGCTTGTTGAGGGCAAGACGTGAGAATGTGGGCACTCCGGTGTTATACTCTGGATTATACAAGCATAAAACAAGACCTTCTGATTCTGAGCCACGCCCATATCGGCCGCAGACCAGATTTCTGAACTATGGTTACCTTGCCCAAATTAGGTGCCATTCTTTTATTTGATCAGTTGCCCACTATTTGCATCGTCTTTACCCTAACCGGTATCTATTCCCTGCGACCCATATAGCACAGAATAACACACTCCAAGCCCGAAAGACTACTCACAGTAGATTATTTGCCTGGTTAAACTTTTCTAAGGCAGTGTAACACATACTAACTAGCATATGCTATTGCACTTCTGCGAGGATGCTTGAAAATATAATATATAATTAATGCTTTGTTCTTCTGAAGCAATAGCTAATAATAAGGCTAAAATTACGGTAGATACGATTCAAGAGCATTTGGTTATGTCTTTGTCTAGGTTCGTGAGGTGATGCCTGACGGGTCAGGTGTCCGCTGTGAGTGACAGCTGGATCGCGGGGCCAGCCAATGTTATGGGTTCCATACGAGGTACCCTTCTCTCAGAACTCCGCTATCAGAGGCTCGCGTAAGCGGATGTTCGCTTATACTGTCCTATTTTCTCGCTTTAACGAACCGTTTTTGTACATACGGCAGGATATGGCTTGAACTAACCCTTACAGCCCAAGCTTCATACTTTGCAGCGCTGAGACTTCTCCAGCTCCGGCTTCGATCCAAATTCAAGCCTCCAGCCATGTCTTGCTTGCTATACATGTATCTGATAGCCTGATTCCAAAGCCTGCCTATGGTATCTCTCAGTTAGTCTGCTGGGAATATATTCCTCGGCCTGCACTCCGACAACGCAGGCATTGTGTTTTGCAATGTACAATACAGGAATGATTCCTAACTACTTTACTAGTGTTGGGAAATGTAGAATAGAGACCCCTTGTTAAGAAGAACAGCTGATCATGGCTTAGAGAGTTGGTAATTGAGGCCGACTAGCGGTCAAAAATTACTTGCCCTGGCGACTTCTGACCCACGGCGTGGCCCAGAACCTGGGCTTGGCACGTCTGGGACCCTTCCTTTCAATCCTTAACTATGCCCTTTCTTTCCCACACCCTTTCCAGGCCACAGAGCCATGACTATGGAGCACGTAATGCCAGTCTCTAGTAACTTATTGGATGTGACATCCATTACCGATTCTCCAGTTTCAATGACTACTTTACCTGGCTGAATATGCGGTAGACTTGTTAAACCACGGGTTGGGGCGGGTTTTCAGGGCTAGCTGATCCGCCCGCGCGGGTTTTTGGGTGGGTTACCTGGACAGTAAACCGCCCATGGGTTAAACAAATAAGTTTAACCCAACCCAAATAACCCAAATAACCCAAAAATGCGGATCATTGCCTATAAAAGCAGTGATTTGCATATTTGAATAAAATACTGTATCAAAATACAGTATTTATATCTTATTTAGTAAATCGGTGTAATCTAAATACAGTACCATACCTATTAGACGTCTTGGAACCAAGCGGGTTGCCCTGCCAGGTTTTAGGTCAGCCAAAAATATCCGAAACCCAATGGATTATTAGAAGGTCTTGTCACGGCGCTGCAGGCCGTGATACCGAGTCAGTATCGCTTACACCGACTTCTGTTCCAACTTTGACCGCCTATCAAATGAAGTTGTCAGATAAGGCCAAAAGGGTCCTTCTTAGGAGTCGGGCTCAACAGGTCCTAAGGATATTCTGAGATCAGACAAGGAAGGTAGAGTGAAATGCAATGAACTTGATAACGTTGACAATGTTGGCTATTTTGGTTGTTCCGAAAATAAGACACGAAGTACAAAACTAACTACATGGTAAGGAGCGTCCTTAAATACCCGTGCCTTCATACTGTATCAAACCTTTGGATATGTTCCCGGTCAAATCCTGTCAAAGCATCCAGTTGGCTCCGTCAAATCGTCTGCTTTGCTATATCATATCAATGGATATGACCCTAGTGGCTTAGTCATCCT